>NC_091395.1:78051414-78315495 GCF_032191515.1 Phaenicophaeus curvirostris
AAGAAGAAAGAAAGAAAGAAAGAAAGAAAGAAAAGAAAGAAAGAAAGAAAGAAAGAAAGAAAGAAAGAAAGAAAGAAAGAAAGAAAGAAAGAAAGAAAGAAAGAAAGAAAGAAAGAAAGAAAGAAAGAAAGAAAGAAAGAAAGAAAGAAAGAAAGAAAGAAAGAAAGAAAGAAAGAAAGAAAGAAAGAAAGAAAGAAAGAAAGAAGAAAGAAAGAAAGAAAGAAAGAAAGAAAGAAAGAAAGAAAGAAAGAAAGAAAGAAAGAAAGAAAGAAAGAAAGAAAGAAAGAAAGAAAGAAAGAAAGAAAGAAAGAAAGAAAGAAAGAAAGAAAGAAAGAAAGCAGGCGGAAAATGTATCAATTATTCAAATGCCACCCCCAAAGAGATCCCATAACTCAGGAATCATGGGACACAGAATCATGGAATGGTTTAGGTTGGAAGGGACCTTAAAAACCATTTGGTTCTACCTCCTGCTATGGGCAAGGACACCTCGCACTGCATCAGGTTGCTCCAAGCCTTGATCATCTTCAGGGATGGGGCACCCACCACTGCTCTGGGCAATCTGGTCCAGGGCCTCCCCACCCTCACATGAAAACATTTCTCCCTAAGATCTCACCTCATTCTCCCCTCTTTCAGCTTCAAACTGTTCCCCTCATCCTCTCCCTGCACTCCTTGATCCAGAGCCCCTCCCCAGCTTTCCTGGAGCCCCCTTCCCGACTGGAAGCTGCTCCAAGGTCTCCCTGCAGCCTCTTCTTCTCCAGGGTGTACAACCCCAACTCTCTCAGCGTGTCCTCATACATGAGGTGCTCCAGACCTCACATCATCTCCATGGACTCCTCTGGACTTGCTCCATGCCCTTGTTGGGGGGGTCATCCTCTACATTCATGGTAACTAGTGGAGGAGCAGCCACCCATCCTGGCCTCGGTTGCAGCTGAGATAGAGAAGAGGGACAATCCTAGCAGAATGGGAGACTATCCCTTCACTCACTCACTGTTTTGCAAGCTGAAATGAGTTTTTTAAGGGGGGATTGAGGTGCAGCAACCTCCTTCTTTGAGGCTGTGTTCTGGAGGGGGGCAGGAGGAATTTCTTAACCAAAAAGATAAACAATAAAACAACCAGGCCATTCATAGGAAATGCTGAAAAAGGGGCAAGTGTTGACCTGCGTGCTGTTGGAATAATTGGCTTTTTTGTTGCTCTAACAGCCTCATCCCAGCCTCATTTCAATCCTTCAAGTCCCAAACCATCTGTTCGCTGAAACCTTAAGGTTAATAAGCGTTAAGAGCTCCTCCCCTAAGATTAATAAGAATGAAGAGCTCTCCTTTGCAGGGCTTTTCTCCACCTCCAGCACGGGCCGCCAACGTGTGCAAATTCATCTCCTCCGCTCACGTCTCCAACCCCACCGCTCCAAATCCATGCATGCAGAAGGCAAGTAAATAAAATAACAGCTCCGGCGGCTGCCAAAAAATTCCACAGTTCCTGAGCTGTTGCAACTGGATTCGTCAGGGAAAAAAAATTTCCTGGAAACCTCACTCCGATGGTGATGGCGGGAGTTGGGAAGGGGGGGGGGGGACGGGGAGGAGGAGAGAGTGCGGTCAAGGCCAGGGCAGAAGTTCATGAAGTTGGTGGTTTGTGAAAATGTGTTTTGTTTGTTCTGGATTAGGTTGTGGATTCTTAAAAGAAAACATGTTTTAGTAAGCTAATTTCAAATCGGGAGGGGAAGGAGCAGGGTCAGGGGGAGAACAAATTAGCATCTGGATGTCAGCAGAGTGAAAAGAGGATTCAGCCGTAGAGGAAAGTGGGTTACAGCGAGGGGGGGGTGAGGGCAGCCAAATCGATTTGGTTCTACTCCCCTCTTAGAGAAGAGATTAAAGATTGCAGCCCCAAACGAACACACGCGGCAGCACCACGTCAATGCACGCACAGCTCAAGGAGCAGCCGCTCTCCTGACAGTGGCTCCTGGGACCAGGATCAGGTCATGCTCGAGCTGAGCTCCAGCGCTGCTTGGGAGACGCGAGCAGCTTCTGCATCTGGCATTTTGGAGACTGCCTGCTCCCAGGTTCAGATCAGAGCCCGATGGAGGCAGGGTGATATTGGCCTATATCCTCAGCATAAGAAGGAGATGGAGCCATTGGAACGGGTCCAGAGGAGGCTACAAAGATGATGTGAGGGCTGGAGTGCCTCCCATATGAGGACAGGCTGAAAGAGTTGGGATTGTTCAGCCTGGAGAAGAGAAGGCTGCAAGGAGACCATATAGCGACCTTCCAATAGATGAAGGGATACAATAAAGCTAGGAGAGACTGTTTAAAAGTGATAGGACAAAGGGTAATGGGTATAAACTGGAGAGGGGCAGATTTAGACTAGACATAAGGAGGAATTTCTTCACCATGAGAGTGGTGGGACACTGGAACAGGTTGCCCAGAGAAGCTGTGGCTGCCCCATCCCTGGAGGTGTTCAAGGCCAGGTTGGATGGGCCTTGGGCAGCCTGATCCAGTGGGAGGTGTCCCTGCCCATGGCAGGAGGGTTGGAACTGGATGATCTTGAAGGTCCCTTCCAACCCAAACTATTCTATAAATCCCTTTTCAGTACAGTCACACCTATAGGTGAGGAAATAACCCCCTACTGTTAAAGACATGAAAATAAACATACAGTCCCAAACAACCTTTGTGTTTCCTCCTCCCTCTCTGCTTTCGGGCTAGCAGCGAGTGGCAGATGTCTGCATTTTCAGACACTTGCACAAATCCATTGCTCCTGCCCAGTCAGGAAGGGAGAAAGGTAAAGAGAGGACATGTGCAAGATAATAAAGCTGCTATGACCAAGAATTTCCAGGCAGGCTTGAATAGCTCACCTGCAGATGAAAGCAGAACTGTCAGCCTGCCCTGTGATTGCACAGAGCAAAGAAATCACCCTGAGTCTGTCAGAGCTCAAGGACCACAGCCAGAGACAGGGAGGACTCTGAGACCTCGCCTGGAGTCCTGCATCCAGCTCTGGAGTCCTCAGCACAGGAAGGACATGGAGATGTTGGAAGGAGTCCAGAGGAGGACATGGAGATGATCCGAGAACTGGAGAATCTCCCATTGAAGCCAGACTGAGAGAGCTGAGGTTGTTCAGCCTGGGGAAGAGAGGGCTCTAGGGAGACCTTAGAGCAGCTTCCAACACACAACAGGGCTCCAGGAAAGCTGAGGAGGGGGAGTAAAGGGATAGGAGAAGGAGGGAGCGGTTTTAAGCTGCAAGAGGGGAGGTTGAGATGACATCTTAGGAAGAAAAGTTTTCCTCTGAGGGTGGGGAGGCCCTGGCCCAGGTTGCCCAGAGCAGGGGTGGCTGCCCCATCCCTGGAGGGGTTCAAGGCCAGGTTGGATGGGGCTGGGAGCCCCTGATCCAGTGGGAGGTGTCCCTGCCCATGGCAGGGGTGGAACTGGGTAGGGTTTTCATAATTCTTTGATTCTGCCATGAAACCATTAATTTACAGCTGACACAACAGGACAGGACTGAATACTGAAGTCAGACTCTTTTTACTGTCCCAGAAGTCTCACTCACTTGAGCTTCATGGCCAAACTAAGATGCAACCAATGAAAATACTCCAAGTCCTTTATCTTCCGCTCATTGTCACAAGATAAATGTCCCCAGCTGTAGAAGTCAGAGCATTTATTGTAGCAGACTAAAAAAAAAAAGAAAGAAGAACCCATAAAATTTAGAAAGATTTATAAAATAGGTAAAACCAAGAATAACAATAACAAAGATTAATAAAATAGGCCAGATGTTCATGACTTCTGCAGAATTGCATACGGAGGAGAGAGGAGATGCTCTACATGATGATGAGATGAGGATGAGGGAGAGCTCTGAGAAAGCACAAACGAGAGGGTAGAATCATACAGATTCACAGAATCATAGGATTATGGAATGCTTTGGGTTGGAGGGGACCTCAAAGCCCACCCGGTTCCAACCCTGTGCCATAGTCAGGGACACCTCCCACTGGATCAGGTTAGTCCAAGCCTCGTCCAACCTGGCCTTGAACACCATAATCTCTCTAAAAGGAAAATAATTTTGTGCTACTACCTTTAGAGACCAGCTTTGAGCAGTGTTTTATATATTGCATCCCAACGTTCTGAAACTTTAACTCTGGATAGTCTTGGAAATACCCAAGTGATCTGTAGCACAGTGAAACCATGGGAAAGAAGAGACTGTCACTAGATCATGGCTTTTTAGTCTTCTTTTGCACACATAAACATTTGTCATCTTCTTTCTCGTCTCCTCTGACCCTGCCTTCTCCACTGATACTTTCCCAGTGTCCCATTCCTTTCTCTTCGCTTTCATCCAGTTCTCCAGTCTTCTCTCGACTCTCTCTTCTCTTTTGTCCCTTTCCTTTCAAGGCCAGGTTGGATGTTGCCGTGAGCAGCCTGATCCAGTAAGAGGTGTCCTTGTGCATGTGAGGGGATTGAAACTAGATGATCTTTAAGGTCCCTTCCAACCCAAACTCTTCTATGATTCTATGATTCTCCCAGACTTAATGTCTAACCCATGTCTCCCCATCTCTTCTCCTACACATCTTTTACAATCCAACATCCACCTACTGCCCTTTACCAAAACCGCTCCCATCACCTTCTCTATCAACCTCATCCCAGCACAGTTTCAAGCACACATGGGATGCATGGATGGCTTGGACCTGCCAGCCCCATCCATGTAGTCACTGGGAATAATTTTTCGGGGTCTTGTTCTTCTTGATTTCTGTTACTCTTTCCCCTCTTGGTTCTCCTCTCACTTTTCTCATTACCTGCTTGGTGTTCTGCACAAGGTTCTTCTGATCTCCCCTCCCCACTCGCTGCCTCTGGGACCGTTACAGGTTTTTGCACATGGTTTCTTTTTCCTCTCCCCATCTCTCTGGGAACCTCATCCACAAACACACCATCTGTACTGATGACTCACAAATCCACCTCTGTCTTCCAATACGTCTCTCTCTCTGTACGGGCTGCAATTGTGACCTGTCCTTCTGGCTTTTCCTCATCGCTGTCTTGCCAGCAGCTCAAATCTAGTCTAGACTGGGCTTTTTTTTTTTTATAGTTAATGGAGAAACAAAAAGGAACTTTCAGGCATGATTCACTTCATTCTGATGTAGATACCTAAAATAAGTTGGATTCATCGCAGCCTGTGAGCTCCTGTATCTTCCATGGAAGTCCAGATGACAGGTAGGGCAACCCACCCTGTCAAGGGCTGTGTTTGGATGAGATGAATTCCATCTGGTGTGATCGAGGTTACAAATCAAGCCCTGCGAGGTCAATGTATGACTTTGGGCTTTACATTAAAGGGGCTGGTAGAACACTGAAGCTGAAAAGTTTAGCAGCATGCATGGCCACCAAAGACCCTCATAAAGCAGCTGCTCCAAGGCCAAATGGCAAGAGACAGAGTCCAAGAACTCTGTGTTCCTCAGGAATGGGATGATTTACTTGTGTGCAGATATTCACCAGCATTAAGATGGCTCAGGATTTAAGACACAGCCAGTGATGCTTGAGGGGTCGGGGGCTGGTAACAGAGGTTTTGCAGGACACCTAGGGCCGTCCCATCTTCTCTGACGTGCCAAAGGTGATGCTCAGGGATTACACGTAATGAAGAGTCCATGAAAAGTGGTGGCAACTGAGTTCTCAGCCTTAAGCAGCATCTTGCTGAGTGCTAGTGCTGCCAAAGCTGGGGAGATTTTCAAGCAGTGACATCTGCAGGGTCTGCGATTTGCCTTTGGGAAGCATGAATAAGACATTTCTTGGGTTTCTGCTGTGAATTTGTTGGATGAAGATAACAATCTTTGCTTTGACCTGTGTTTGGATAGATTGAAGTCATTTTATTCATCTCATAAGCTGGCCTGGGTAGAAGCATGACTTCCAGGTAAGGGTGACTTACACAAAGGTTTCTCTTCCCTTCAGAAGCAGCTACACCCTGTGTGGGAAAGCTCAGGTCACTTTTTTGAGAACAAACCTCAACCCTGCCAGGGCAGGACAAGACAGGGAGTCAAAAGTTTCAGTGCATATTTTCCTGCATGCAAAGACAGAGGTGACCTGGGCCACTTCATAGAATCATAGAATGGTTTGGGTTGGAAAGGACTTTAAAGATCATCCAGTTCCAACCCTCCTGCCATGGCAAGGACACTTCCCACTGGATCAGGCTGCCCAAGGCCCCATTCAACCTGACCCTGAACACCTCCAGGGATGGGGCAGCCACAACTTCCCTGGGCAACCTGTTCCAGTGCCTCACCACTCTCATGGTGAAGAAATTCCTCATTCTGTCCAGTCTAAATCTGCCCCTCTCCAGTTTATACCCATTTCCCCTCAACCTGTCTCTCCAAGCCTTTGTGAACGGTCCCTCCCCAGCTTTCTTGTAGCCCCTTCAGGTACTGGAGTGTTGTTATAAGGTCTCCTCAAAGCCTTCTCTTCTCCAAACTGAACAAGCCCAACTCTCTCAGCCTGTCCTCTTATGGGAGGCACTCCAGCCCTCAGATCATCTTTGCAGCCCTCCTCTGGACTATTCCATGCTTGCATCTGCCCTCCCTCTGGCTCATCCTTTTCTGTCCAGTTCATCTTTCCTCCTCCTTTTCCAAGGTCCCTCCTGGCCAATGTCGCTACGGCTCACAGTGAAACTTCTCACAAACATCTTAAAACTTTAGAGGTTTGCTCCCCACTTCCAGAGAGATTTCTCCTAGGAATCCTGTTTTAAGTCCCCTCTAAAGCATTTTTGCTGCAAACCCTTGGCTGCTGGGCTGCTCAGATATTTCTCATGTTGTTTATGAGTGTTTCCTTGAAATTCTAGCTTGTGATCATAAGGAACATGCATCACATCAATGACAGGTGTTGTGGGGAAAGGATCATCTCTTCCTGTGTTTGCACACCACCAAGTCCTGGACTGTCATAGAATCATAGAATCATGGAATGGTTTGGGCTGCAGGGGATCTCAAAACCCAGCTAGATCCAATCCGCTTGCCATGGGCAGGGACACCTCCTGCTGGATCAGGTTGCTCCAAACACCATCCAACCTGGCCTTGAACACCTCCAGGGACGAGACATCCAGCACTTTAAACCTCCCATCTTTCAGCTTAAAATCATTCCCCCTTATCCTATCCCTGCACTCTCTGATCAAAAGCCAGGTAGCAGAGGAGAAAGAAGAGGAGAAGGAAAAGACCAAGGCGACTGGAGCGATGTACAAAGAGCCCTTTCTTCAGTGTTGATGTCATTGTGAAACATGTGGAGAAGAAAGCACAGAAAGTGATGGTCCCTCAGGCTGTTTAACTGGGTTTCCCAGCCTTGATTGTGGCTCATCATGGGTTCTTCCAGCCTGTCCCATCCAGCCTCTTCGTCCTGCAGGTCTGGCTCCTCCTTGGCCTCTGCAGAGTGAAGTACTTCATAGTAGAAGTAAAGAAAAGTTCATTTAGGGCTTAATTTGGGGTGAAAATTAAATCCCATCCAAATGCACATGCCTTCCATTCCCTCTTGGACCCACATTCCATTGGGTTCTCCTCATATCATTCCATTGCCTCCAGGTCACACAAGCCAGTTGAGAGGTTAACAAAGCTCTTGTAACAACAAGAAAGTAAAGTCCCCATTCAGTAAAGATTACAGACCAAGGGACAAATGCTGCCAGTACAGACATGGAGACATCTATATTTTGGGTCTGTTTTGGGATAGAATTCATCCTCGGGTTGAAACCTCCACCAGGGACCTGTTAAAGCTTCCGCTGGGCAGCTCTTGTGGGAGAGATGCTAGAACCACTGGAGGGAATAAAGGGGTTAGAGACCTTAACTTGTGTGGTTTATTAGGCACGGTGGTGTTGGGTTGATGGTTGGACTAGATGATCTTAGAGGTCTTTTCCAGCCTTAATGATTCTACGATTCCCATCATAGACTTCTACATTGCTGTGTGCGTAATGCAGATGTCTCCACATGCATCGAGCATCTGTGCTCCTCGGCAGCTGCCAGGGACCCAGTCAGCGCAGCCTGCAGTTACGAAACACTCTTTAAGTGGAAACCTCTGTTTGTTTTCTTTTGGATTTCAGAATGACAAGTGGTAGCATGACTTCTCTCAGGGACTCGGGATCTTCTGGTGTCCTCGCAGGGTCTGCCCCCAGAAAATTGCCTGCTATGAATATATATCTATGATTCCATGATCTGTGGTATAGCTCGACAGAGCAGGAGGAAGAACATGAATTTACTTTGTCAGTGCGTGAAGAGCAGGTCTGAGAGAGAGATATCAGGGACAGATATCAGGGACAGATGCAGGACTCACAACTTTGGAATCACAAGTTGTGCTGTTTGTTGTATCTTGGTGGCTTTTCCAGCTCAAGGTGCCCCTCAGAGCCCTGGTTTCAGAGCTAAACCTGTAATGAGAATCACAGAATGGTTTGGCTTGGAAAGGATCCTAATGATCATCCAGTTCCACCCCCTGCCATGGGCAGGGACACCTCCCAGTGGATCAGGTTGCTCCAAGCATCATCCAACCTGGCCTTGAACACCTCCAGGGATGGGGCAGCCACTTCTTCTCTTGCCAACCACCCTCCCAGGAAAACATTTCTTCCTAAAATCTCAGCCCAATCTCCCTTCTTCCAGCTTAAGAAATGTAATGAAGAATAAGGCTTTGACCTCTCAGGTCAGTCTAAAAGGGGATACCCCTGAGATTCAGGCAAGGAGAGCGTGGTGCTGGAAATGAAATAAGTTAAACTAGCCATGAACGTGGTGACTCTAGTTCTGGATCATTACCCTGCCGGCTGGCAGCAGCCGGGTCTTCGACTTCAGAAGGAATTTCCACCCTGAGACTGGTGAGAACAGAGCAGCAGTGGCCAAGTCTCTACACAGGAGAGCGTGAATTTAGGACCTGCTAACTACCACGGCCATCATCGTGATGGGAAGGAAATTCCAGAAGCTACCAAGCTCATTTGACGGGGATGCTGAGAAGGTGTTGGGTGAGGGAGGTGGTGGAGTCAGAAACAATCGTGATAAGATGCTGAAAGGGGAAGAAACAGAGTTGGAGTTGGAGGGGAGTAAGGAGTTGGAGGTTCTACCAGACTTTTCTTCTTTTTCCCTCACTGGAGGACAAAAAAGGTCACAGGGGGAGGGGATTTAGAGGCAAAACAAACAAAACCTGGCCTGCATTCAGCTCTTCTGAAGGGTGCTAACAGCAAGGAGCTGAATCTGCCACAGATGCATTTAAGCCCTTCCAGCCCACGAATTCTTTTTCCAGAAGTTTCCCAGAGTAAGGAGAACCAGTCCAAAACCCAGAGAGCTTTGACATTCAGCAATAAATCTCTGTGTCAGCAGCCTGGGAGTGAAAAGGGGAAAAAAAGAAGAGGGAAGAGGGGGAAATAAAAAAAAAAAGGAAAAACAAACCATGTAACGAAAAAGGGATGAGCTCAGCGCCTGGAGAAGCGAGGCTTGGAGCTGGGGCACAACGTCGCGAGGGCCGGCTGGGGGAGAAGGAGGGACAGACGGAGCCAGGGGAGGCGGCGGTAGCGCAGCGTGGCCGATGCACGGCTGACCATGCTCCTCCGGTGGGATGATGGATAGGCGTCGAGCGCTAATGGTACCGTCTGGAAGGAACAGGACGGTTACTGTAATCCAAGTCCCGCTGGGGGAGCAGCTCGTAGGTCACCCCGTGCTGGCCACGTGCCACGGGCGCCTTAGACGCTCGAACGTGTCTTCCGAGTGAACTTTCAGAACTTCAGGATTTGGTAGGGCTTTTCTTTCTCCTCTTTTTTTTTTTTTTCTTTTAAATACAAGAGAATCTCTGTTTGTGCTCGGAGGGGAATAATGGATGAGGGCTCCAGCAGCTGCTAGGGATGCTGTTTAGATTCAGGGGGTGTTTTCTTGAGGGGATGATTGATGGTTTCTTTCAAGACAACCAGGAACATAAGCCTCCCCTCCCCCCGATCCAGAGATGGGTTGCACACATCCAGTGGCTGCTTCAACAGGCAGGATCGAGGTTAAATCCACCCATATGCAGGCTGCAAAGGCAGATAACCAGGCTAAGAATCTTGCAACCCTCAGTCACACTGTGCCTTGGAGATTAAGGCCTTTCAAGTTGAAGAAGACAATATGGTTTCGATCAGCCCTGACAGATTTTATAGGGACTGCTTTTGTCTTGCTTTAAACCCTCAGATGCTTGTGTTAAGCTTCTTCCAGCCAGGCGAGGTCAGGCTGGGTTTCCAGGGAATGGGTTCAACAAACAGCGAGGGGAAGAGGCGACCTGTGTTGCACGTCAACAGGAGCGCTGCTGCCTAGACCAGTGTCACAGCAGGGTTGGCCAAAAGAGGTGTCTGAGTTGAGGTCTCCAGACCCCTCTCAGAGCTCCGACAGAACTGTTGGAATTGGTCCAGAGGAGGCCATGAAGGTGCAAGGGATGGAGCACCTCTGCTATGGAGACAGCCTGAGAGAGTCGAGGTTATCCAGCGTGGAGAAGAGAAGGCTCCAGGGAGACCTTAGAGCAGCTTCCAGTATGGAAGGGGGCTCCAGAAAAGCTGGAGAGGGTCTTTTTACAAGAGCATGGAGTGACAAGATAAGGGGACATGGATTTAAATTGGAAGAGGTAGGATTCAGATCAGACATCAGCAAGAAATTCTTCACACTGAGGGTAGCGAGGATCTGGCCGAGGTTGCTCAGAGAAGTTGTGGCTGGAGGTGTTCAAGGCCAGGTTGGATGGAGCCTTGAGCAGCCTGATCCAGTGGGATGTGTCCCTGCCCATGGCAGCAGGGTTGGAACTGGATGAGCCATGATCAACGATTCCATGTTTCTATGATTCTATGACTACAGGTCACTGGGCTTCCAAACCACTTTTCGCAGAAGCACAGAATCCTTTGTGTTGGAAGGGACTTTTACAGGTCAGCCAGAGAGAGTCCAACCTCTCAGCCATTGGAGAGAGTCCAACCTCTCTCCAATGAGAAAGGTCGTGTTTAATTCCATCAGGCTGCTCCAAGCCCCATTCAACCAGACCTTGACTGTTCCCTGGGATGGGGCCTCTACTATCTCCATAGGAAACCTGTGCCAGTGCTTCACCACCTTCAGCATGAAGAATTTCTTGCTTATATCCAGTCTAAATCCACTCTCCTTTAGCTTAAAACTGTTCACCCTCATCCTGTCCCTGCACTCCCTGATCAAGAGCCTCTCCTCAGCTTTCCTAGAGCCCCTTTCCATACTGGAATCTGCTCTAAGGTCTCTACTTTCTCTCAGTCCACGTCCCTTTCCCACGTCCTCCTTTACTCTAAGAAAATCTCTTGCCCTAAGAATAACTTGCTTATCTTTTTCTGAGAAAGAGGTGTATATTGTGGCATGGACAACAGCAGAAATGGTGAAAATAAAGAGAAGATTTTGAATCCATCACTTCTTGACGTCTTCTGCATTTAAAGAAGCATTTACAGACCCTCCAGAAAAATATTGATTTCCTTTACGTACCAAATCTATAAAATCAATTTGCAAAGAGCTACATTGATTGATGAGAAGCTCAACATGAGCTTGCAATGTATTCTCAGAGCCCTGAATGCCTGGGCTGCATCCAAAACAGCGTGGCCAGCAGGACCAGGGAAAGGATTCTGCCCCTCTGCTCTGCTCTGGTGAGACCCCACCTGGAGTCCTGTGCACAGCTCTGGAATCCCCAGCATAAGAAAGAGATAGATCTATTGGAACGGGTCCAGAGGAGGCCACAAAGATGTTCCAAGGGCTGGAGCACCTCTGGTCTGATGCCAGACGGAGAGAGTTGGGGCTCTTCAGCCTGGAGAAGGGTCTGGGGAGAACTTAAGAGCAGTTTTCAGTGTGAAAAGGGGCTCCACGAAAGCTGGGGAGGGCCTTTTTACAAACAATTCAATGACTCTATATAACACTACTAAAAAGCTGGAAACAACTTGAAGTAGCCATCAGTAAATTCTATTGTCTCTGTCATGCCAATGTCTACCTGAAGCATCTTTGGAAGAAGGTAAGAACAGAGTAGAACAGCTCAGAGGTATAATAATGAGACACAGAATGCAGCTGGCTTGGCAGATCCTTAGTGAATGTCCCCATATGTCAAGAAGGTGCTCAAGGATACGGTTTAGTGGCAGACAGGTACAACTTGAGAGCGCTCCTCGAATCCTGGGGTCAGTTCTGGCCCCTCCCCACAAGAAGGATGTTGAGGCTCTGGAGCGAGTCCAGAGAAGAGCAACGAAGCTGGGGAGGGGGCTGGAGAAGAAGAGGAGCGGCTGAGAGAGCTGGGGGGGTTTAGCCTGGAGAAGAGGAGGCTGAGGGGAGACCTCATTGCTCTCTGCAACTCCCTGAGAGGAGGTTGTGGAGAGAAGGGAGCTGGGCTCTTCTCCCAAGGGACAGGGGACAGGACGAGAGGGAATGGCCTCAAGCTCCACTGGGGAGGGTCAGGCTGGACAGCAGGAAAGAATATTTCCCAGAAAGTGTGATTGGTCCCTGTCCGAGGCTGCCCAGGGAGGGGGTTGAGTCCCCTTCCCTGGAGGGGTTTAAGGGCCGGGTGGACGAGGTGCTGAGGGACGTGGGTTAGTGATTGATGGGAATGGTTGGACTCGATGATCCGGTGGGTCTTTTCCAACCTGGTTGTTCTATGATTCTATGATTCTATGATCTAAGGTCCCTTCCAACCCAATCCATTCCATGATTCTATGAACTCAAAGGCCTTTTCCAACCAAACGATTCTGTGAGCATGCTTCCCTGGTGCAATCATGCAAAACAGCAAATCACCAGCACCAAATGCAGATCCAGAAGAATTTGCTGGTCTCTAAGACCTGGACCACCATCCATTCATGTCCGATGGGGAATTCACAGCCCCGTTTATACACACGCTTGCTGCACCAGGTCAGAACAGTGCAGGTGAACTGGAGTCCAGCCAGGTGAATAAAAACACTCATCTTTTTCCCTGGAACAGGGGCTTCTTCATGAATCTTTGTTTCTCTTGGGCTTGTTCTCCATCTGGGACCTGTTTCAAGGCAAGTTGAAGTTCAGATACTGGGGGAAAGGAAGATAATTGTTGCATTTTTCACATAGTAACAATTCTTTCTGCAAGCTCAGGGACAGCAGCAGCCTCCAGGTATTGGCTGGCGTTTACTTAGTAGCAGGAAGCCTGAAATTCGATGCTGTCTCCACAAAAATCCCCAAGTCCATTTAACAATAGCTCTTGTTTATCGGCGTTGGGGCCGTTTGTTTTCCTCCCTTTCCTACAGTGATGCAACAGCCATCACTGAAGAATTTTCTCCCCGTGCCAGAGATTGAGTCCATAGAGGTTTTGGGGGGTTTGCTTTTGGGGAGGTGATTCTGCCCCTCTATTCCTCTCTTGTGAGACCTTGTCTGGAGTCCTGTATCCAGTTCTGGAATCCTCAGCATAAGAAGGAGATAGAACTCTCAGAACTCAGAGGAGACCCCAAAGATGATCCAAGAGCTGGAGCACCTCTGTTATGACGCCAAGCTGAGAGACTTGGGGTTGTTCAGGCTGGAAAAGAGAAGGCTCCAAGGAGACCTTAGAGCGGTTTCCAGTACCTGAAAGGGGCTACAAGAAAGCTGGGGAGAGGCTTTTTATGAAGGCTTGTAGTCATAGGACAAGAAGCAATGGGTATAAACTGGAGAGGGGCAGATTTAGACTAGAAATAAGGAGGAATTTCTTCACCATGAGAGTGGTGAGGCACAGGAACAGGTTGCCCAGGGAAGTTGTGGCTGCCCCATCCCTGGAGGTGTTGAAGGCCAGGTTGGATGGGGCCTTGGGGAGCCTGATCTAGTGGGAGGTGTCCCTGCCCATGGCAGGGGGGGTGGAAATGGATGATCTTTAAAATCCCTTCCAACCCAAACTATTCTATGGTTCTGTGATTGCACTTATAGCTTTACAGGGAGCAGATTCTGGTTTCATCAGCTAAATTTCTTCTACAGTGTTGGAGGGAGCGTGACCTTTTCAGGGGGTGAGTCAACCTTTATAGCGTTGCTGCTACAAGGGTAGCTCCTGGTTTGTGCTGCACCCCAGGCAGCAGCAGATGCAAGGTGTCAAACGCGGTGCTGCTGCACCAGGATGCTCTCATGCAAGGTTAAGATTTGAAGGGATGAAAACTAGGAGTGATTTCTCAACTCTTGTCACGGTTGAGCCCCAGCCTGGCTTGAGCAGCAGCTAAACTGAGCAGTCGTGTCACCACAATTCCCTCGTCCCTCCCCAGGGAAAGGGAAAGGAGAGAAAAGGACTCGTGGCTTGGGAACTGAAGCTAAAACAGCTTTAATGAAACAATAATAACAATACTAAGGAAAATGCTATTAATAGGAACATAGTAAAATTTATACAAATACACAGAATTGCCCCCTCTTTGCTGACTGCATCACCTCTGATGATGTAGAGCAGGCACAGGTAGTTCTCATCCAATTCCAACTCCCCTGTCACAGGCAGGGACACTTCCCACTGGATCAAGGGCTCCAAGCCCCATCCAACCTGGCCTTGAACCCCTCCAGGGATGGGGCAGCCACCACTGCTCTGAGCAACCTGGGTGAGGGCCTCCCCACCTTCACAAAAAACCCATTTCTTCCTAAGATCTCATCTCAACCTCCCCTCTTTCAGCTTAAAATCATTCCCTTCATCCTATCCCTGCCCTCTCTGATCAAGAGCCCCTCCCCAGCTTTCCTGGAGCCCCTTTCTGTACTGGAAGCTGCTCAAAGGTCTCCCCAGAGCCTTCTTTTCTCCACGTTGAACAACCCCAGTCCTCTCAGCCTGTCCTCATAGCAGAGGTCCTCCAAGCCTCGAATTTTCTCCATGGCTTTTCCAAAGTGTTTCCGAAGAAACACTTTACAGTGTTTCTTTGCACTTGACTGTTAGCAGCTGTTCCTAGGGATTTGATAACAGCATGAACAGGGATGATGGTTTGTTACATTAATCTCAGAGTCCTTTGAGGCTGCAAGTGACATCTTCTGCCTCTCCTCCAGGTCCACAGGGTACTTTGAGGAGGAATGTGGTTATAAAAAAAATATAAATTAAAACCTGCCATCTGTCAACATTAGAGAGGGAAAGGAGGACAGAAAATTTGTGCTGTGCAGGCAGTTCGGTTGGATGAAATACTGGAATAGAACACAGAAAAAGCAGCTTTTTGAATCTGTCACCTTGATAGCATCACTTTTTCTTTCTATGGATTAAGCTCAAAGTGGGGAGATTTAGATGGGAGTTTCTGAGGACCCATGTGGTCTAGTTGCTAGGAATAAACAAAACCTGAAGAAAGCCTCCAAGAAAGTTCAGGAGGGATTTTTTGCAAGGTCCTGGAGTGATAGGATGAGGGGGAGTGGCTTTAAATTGGAAGGGGGAAGATTTAGGTTAGACATTAGGAAGAAATCCTTCATGCTGAGGGTGGGGAGGCCCTGGCAAAGGTTGCCCAGAGAAGTTGTGGCTGCCCCATCCCTGGAGGTGTTCAAGGACAGGTTGGATGGGGCTTGGAGCCCCTGATCCCATGGCAAAGAGGTTGAAACTGGATGATCTTTACGGTTCCTTCCAACCCAAACCATTCCACGATTCTGTTTCTCTCTATCCGTCCCCTCTCAGCAGCCCAAACCCCGCATTAGACAGACAAGCAGGAAGGAACGATCCTTTATCTTGCAATGCACTGAAAGGCAGCATTGTTGGGCTGGATGGTTTCCTTACCCCCTTGTGTGCAATTCCGTACACCAGAGCTTACGTTCCAAAAAAAGTGAAAAATGACCTGTTACACGTGTGCACGCCTGCATGCACAGCTTCTCTCCATGTCTCTGCAGCACAGCACCCAAGCAAGCTTTTTCCCCTTCTCCAAGGGGCAAAGCCCCACTCTGCAGTGCTGAATTTCTTGGATTGGCTCCGTATTCTCTTGTCTCCACCAAACAATTAAGAACAGCCCTCCAAGAGTGCCCCGTGCTCAGAGAAACCCTCTGCCAGTCCCCAAGCGACCCCCTGACCCGGAGGTAACATCCATACTAAGCTGTTTTTAAGACAAACAGAAGGAAATACTTAGGTGTAAAATTACTTGGCAGAAGCTGACCCGTTTCCTTTTTTGACGGGGGCAAAATAAATAGAATAATCAGCCGTGATCCTGAAAAACCCAACCACCCACTATGAGAAAAGGGGGGCTGCACGCGCCTTTCGGATGATGCTCTGTGTCCCCTTGAGCTGGAGAGCTAAACTCTCCTCTATCCAGCATCTCCATCTATCCAGAGGAGAGCTAAACTCTCCTCTATCCAGCATCCCAGTGCATGAAAGGAGCAGGGATGGGAGCCAGACAAGTTCCTAGGACTTTCTTCCCCTTCACGCTCTTATAAAGACCCTCCAAGTCTTACAAGGAGTGGCTGAGGGACCCGGGGTTGTTCAGACTGGAGAAAAGGAGGCTGAGAGGAGACCTTCTCACTGTCTACGATTGCCTGAAAGGAGGTGGTGGTCTCTTCACCCAAGTGACAGGTGATAGGACAAGAGGAAATGGACTCAAGCTGCACCAGGGCAGGTTCAGATTGGACAGCAGGAAAAATATCTTCATAGAAAGGGTTCCCAGGCACTGGCAGAGGCTGCCCAGGATGGTGGCGGATTTCCCATCCCTGGAGGAGTTTAAAAGCCGGGCAGATGAGGTGCTCAGGGATCTGGTTTAGTAGTGGACAGGGATGGTTAGGCTTGATCTCAAAGGTCTTTTTCAACCTAGTGTTTCTACGATTCCGTGATTCTATAACTGAGCAGCCTAGTGAGCTTCACTTTGGAGATTATTGCCACTAGTTTAGATTTTCTTACGGAATTTTTGTCCTAGAAGGGAAACAACTGGGATATAAGATAAGATAATATCACACTAGACCAAGGTATGTAACACAGGTGACATCAGGAGCCACAGCAGCAGTGGCTGCCAAGATCCTGGCTCGTGTTCAGCTGCCATTGACCAGCAGCTCCGGGTCCTTCCCTATGGATAGTTTTCCAGCCATTCTTCACCAAGCCTGGAGCTGCACAGGGTTGTTGTGTCCCAAGTGCAGGACCCAGCACTTGGCCTGGTTGAACCTCATCCCATTGGTCGTATCCTGTCCAACCGTCACATGAAGATAGGATCTAAAACCTCAAAGTTTGTAAGACATTTTAAAGGCTGAGGTTGTTGATTCTTCAGGGAAAAAACAACAAAAACAGCTGAAGGGTGTAGAAAGAGTCTACTAACTCACAAATGTTCCTGCAGGGATTGAACTCCAAGTCCCAGTGGTTTTTAAAAATAGATTATCCAAACACCTGCGAGGCCTCTCGCGTACAGACAATCTTGCCTCCAGAAAGGAGTTTGTGCCAAATGACCTCTCAGAGACCTCACCAGAGGCATATTTTCGTGATTCCTACAGCAGGTCTGTGCTCCAACCCTGACGAGATATAGGAATGCCAATGTGATGTCACAGGACAGAGCCTCTGTGTTTCTTGGAGTTGCTTTTGTTAAAGCGGAGCAACCCCGACATCAGAAATGAAACAAAAGCTGTGCTGAAAGGAGATTGGCAAGATTGCCGAGTCAACCACCCAAACAACAGGAGGTGCCAAAATTCAGGCTGCCTTTCTCTTTCCTGGACTAAACTTCTCCTCCCTGGTCATCACGGACCATGTTTTATTATCTAAATGGCTTTTCTTTCACTTCTCTTTCCATCTCTTTTTGAAAGGACACTGACCCCTCAAGACACAAGTTGTCAGCTAATACATCATCCACTACCAGAGTGGAAAACCCGCTTACGTGTCTTATAGAGCATTAATTTGTTTATACATCCCAGGATAGTACAACAGCAGAACATTGCTGACTCATACTCCCAGCGTGACTCACTGCAAACCCCAGATCCTTCCCCTCGCGCTGGCCCTAACCAGCCTCCCTCCATCCTCCTTGGGTTGGTTAACCTCACTTAAGCATGGGCAGTTGTGCTTGTGCCCATGGACTCGCAACCTGTTTTTCCAGGCTGGTTCTCCAGTTTGTGGAGTTTGCTTTGGACTCCTTTCCATTCCGCTGGCAGGCCCTTTCCTCTCCAGCCCTGGGAAATGACACCTGCAGATCTGATACAGCAGGTCTGTATTTCTTTATCCAGGCCACCAATGGAGATACCAAATTGCCCACAAACCCTGGAGAACGTGGCTCCACTGAGCCTTCTGCTTTGGCAGCAATCAACCCATGCATTTGATCTTAACTCTTGTTACCTCATTCAAAAGAGCTGCACCCACCTGAAACCACTGAATAAATGGATTGGGTTCATAGGCGAGCCAACACTGCTCGTGATGTACATGCGAGTGGAGAAGAGAATGAACCTGACCTTACCCAATGGTAGCTCCCAGAATTTATGTCATCCGGTGGGCACCATCTACACCACTGCCCTATTTATACCATGAGGTAATTTGGCCCCAGCAGTTATTACTGAGAGGATTAGTTTTATTCCACCTAGGGTTTAATGAGTCTTCACAGGAAGGAACCAAATTAATGTGGCTGAGAAACCCATTAGTTACTGCAGCCCATTTGTGCTTGGGTTGGTTACTCTTCCTTGTCATCACTTCGTGGTCCAGGTGAGTTGCAGTTGGAATAGTTCTATGGTGTATTCTTCAGTTTCATAGAATCAGGATCACCAGGCTGGAAAAGACCCACCGGAGCATCGAGTCCAACCATTCCTATCAATCAATAACCCATGTTCCTCAGCACCTTGTCCACCCGTCCCTTAAACCCCTCCAGGGAAGGGGACTCAACCCCCTCCCTGGGCAGCCTGTTCCACTGTCCAATGACCCTTTCCATAAAATTTTTTTTCCTGCTGTCCATCCTGACCCTCCCCTGGTGGAGCTTGAGGCCATTCCCTCTCATCCTGTCCCCTGTCACTTGGGAGAAGAGCCCAGCTCCTTCCTCTCCACAACTTCCTTTTAGTTTGTTCGGGATAGCTGCTGTCTTCTGGTTTTGGAACCTCAGCAGAACCAGCAAGGAGGAAATATCACTGTACAATAGCCAGCTGGTGTCACTTCATGTTAACTCCCTTTTTAATCCTCTTCTGAAAAGAGGGTATGAAGGTGGTGATGGTGCTGGTGGTGGTTCTCCTATATTAGAATAGGCTTTTAAAGGGAAGAAATTCTCCCCAATGGAGGTGGAGGGGACCTGGAACAGGTTGCCCAGAGCAGTGGTGGTTGCCCCATCCCTGAAGGTGTTGAAGGCCAGGTTAGATGGGACCTGATCCAGTGGGAGGTGTCCCTGCCTATGGCAGGGGGTTGGAACTGGGTGGGCTTTGAGGTCCTTTCCAACCCAAACCATTCTATGGAATGCTAGGTAAATGCCATAGGCTGGATTTCCCTGGATACTTCAGCCAAAACGGTTCCTGAGAGCAAAGCCTGGGGATGTGGTGGTGGGGGAAATGTATTGTTTTACCTATGATTCTGGGAACCTCTGCCTTCTTGAAAGCTACAGCGTGCTTTGGCTTTGAACAGGCCCTCAAGATTTAACAGGGAGCACCGAGTTAAATCTCCCTGTTACAGTTGTGTCTTTTTGGCACCGATAAGAGGCTTTTCTCAAATTAGGTTGAGTCAAACCTGCAGAGTGTGTCTGCACTCAACAAAAACCTTCTAGTAGATGTGCAGTTAAAGTCTCTGCTCCACCCAGATTCTCTCCATACAGAGTCTGCTCTGGCTCGTGCACTCAGGAGGATGAGAAAAGAAATCACAGAATCATAGGATAGTTTGGGTTGGAAGAGACCTTAAAGCCCACCTAGTTCCATCTCACTGCATGAGCAGGAACACCTCCCACTGGATCAGGTTGCTCCAAGCCCCATCCAACCCAGGCTTGAACATCTCCAGGAATGGGGCAGCCACAACTTCCCAGGGCAACCTGTTCCAGGGACTCCCCATCTTTATTGTGAAGAAATTCCTCCTTATGTCCAGTCTAAATCTGCCCCTCTCCAGTTTACACCCATTGATCTTCATCCTGTCACTACAAGCCTTTATGAACAGTCCCTCCCCAGCTTTCTTGTAGCCCCTTCGGGTACAGGAAGGTTGCTATACGTTCTCCTTGGAGCCTTCTCTTCTCCAGGCTGAACAAACTCATCTCTCTCAGCCTGTCCTCGTATGGGAGGTGCTCCAGCCCTCTGATCATCTTTGTAGCCTCCTGTGGACCCGGTTCAACAGCTTCATCACCTTCTGATGCTGGGGACTCCAGGTGCAGCCCCACCAATGCTGAGTCCAGGGGCATAAACTCTCCCCTGCTTCCTGATGACCACACTGGTTTTGATCCCAGTCAAGATGCTCTTGGCCTTCTTGGCCACCTGGGCCACTGCTGTCTCATGTGCAGCTGCTGTTAACCGACACCCCCAGGTCCTTCTTCACCAGGCAGCTTTCCAGCCCTCCTTCCTCAAGCCTGTAGAGCTGCAGGGGGTTGTTGTGTCCCAAGCGCAGGACTCTGCACTTGGCCTTGTTGAACCTCACACATCACCTGGAGCTTCATGGCTTCAACCAGCAGGCAATGCTCTTTGCTGCTGTGTTTTTCTCTTCTCCATGACACCACCCTGCTGACCTTTAAGCGAAGCAATAGAAAGATGAGAACACTTCCAAAGTGGAGCACTTTTCTTACTACCTTACAACCCCTCCTTTCCCTCTGTCTATCAGACCCAATAAGTTTAAGCCTCAAACACCAGTCCCAACAGCATCTGCCAGGATAGATTTCCAAGTTCTTTTATGGGCTTCATAAAGTTGGGATCAGGGGGATTTTTCCACGGGACTTGAGTAGAAAGAAAGACTTTCTCCACATCTTTTTTTATTCGTCTTTCATTCTTTCATTTGGGAAACGAGCTCATTCTGAGTATAAAAATAACCCCCTTGATTTGGGTACTTCTTCCCTAAAACAGAGCAAGACTTGTTGGTGGATCTAATAAAACTTTTTTTCCTCTCTTTCTTTCTCTTGTGTGCTGTTAGGCTCTAATTTTATCCAGATGCTTTTGCTACTAATAGCCTTCTACTTTGTGTTTCTGTATTTCACACATGAACGAGTGCCAGACCATCTTCTCTTGACGTATCTTGCACCTTTTCACCTTCTCCTAAAGATCTATTCTGAAGATCATTGGGCTCTGCCAGCCTCTGACAATAATAGAATCAATAAGGTTGGAAAAGACCCCTAAGACCAAGTCCAAACACCAGCCCAACTCCTCCTCCAGTTTGTACCTCCTCACTTTCATGGGTTATAATTTCATCTTGATTAGTGTAACACCTTCCCCCTTCTGTTTGCTTAATATGTTTCTGAGGTGCCTAGGCCAGCACCTCAAGAAGACCAAGGTAAAGAGTTAAAGGAGGAGCCAACTGGATGGCCAAGCCAAATCAAGGGACCTGCTCTGTCTCCGCTACCCTCTCCCAGTCCCAGCTGAAGGAAAAGAGATCTACGCACAATTAAAGCAGAAAAAAAAGGCAAATTAAAGGACTGAGAATGATGGAGGTGTCAAAACATGTTGCTCAAGGAACAATGGTGACCCACGAGCCCAAGATGTTGGCCATCAGCTGAGAAAGTCTTGTTGCTTGCCTGTTCCCAAGTAGAAGGTGTCTGCAACAAGGACCTTTTTCCTCGTGTTTACACATCACTGCTGACGCGTGTGAGTCTTAAGGCCGTGACTGAAATTCTTTGCCTGGCAGGTAACACAAATAATGTGGAAACTAAGAGCAACTCCACTCTGGTCAAGCACCTGTGGCTGCCAAGCTGGATAAAGAGCTGGTGAGCAGGCCAGGAGCAGCATCGTACCAAACAAACCACATGTTGAAGTACCATATCAACACCCTTTCTGAACACCTTCAGTGATGACAACTCAACCCTTTCCCTGGGCAGCCTCTGCCAGGGCCTGAGAGGCCTGTTGGTGAAGAAATTTTTCCTAATGTCCATTTAGAACCTGCCCTGGTGTAACCTCAGGTCATTTCTTCTCATCCTGTCACCCATCACTTGGGAGAAGAAACCAACACCCACCTCACTTCAACCTCCTTTCAGGCAGTTGTAGACAGTGATGAGGTCTCCCCTCAGCCTCCTTTTTTCCAAGATTAAATAATCCCAGATCCCTCAGCTGCTCCTCATAACCCTTGTTCTCCAGCCCTTTCTCCAGCTCCGTTCCCCTTCTCTGGATGCGCTCCAACCCCTCAATGTCTTTCTTGGAGTGAGGGGCCAAAAACTGGATACAGGATTCGAGGTGCAGCCTCACCAGAGATGAGTATAGGGCATTATCAGTTTTCTGCTCCTGCTGGTCACGCAGTTTCTGATCCAAGCCAAGATGCCATTGGCCTTCTTGGCCACCTGGGCCACTGCTGGCTGATGTTCAGCTCCTGTCAATCAACACCCCCAGGTCCTTCTCCACCAGGCAGGCACCTTCTCTCCCCAAGCCTGCAAGAAAGCAAATACCCTCCTGCCCATCCTTCCTTGGGGAGAAAGCAGGAGCAAGCTCCTCCACCGAGGTGGAGAAGATGATGTGCACCAGGAGTAGAGGAAATGCCAGCGGCAACGCTCCCTGTGCGGGGTTGAGGTGTTAACTACATGTGCTGCCATTTAGGAAGGCCGGACGGCACTTCTTAGCTTCCACCGCAGCCTTGCAAGGGAACGGCAATTCCCAACCTGAGAGAGGCTGAGGCTTAAATTTAGCAACAGCTTCAGTCTCTGCTAAATCGATGCATTCCTTAATCGAGCCGGGCCATTCATGCGGCATATTTTCGGTTTACCACATGGCTTCTTGAAGCGATAGCCAATGAGTAATGTGCAAAGGTTCCCACTTCAATCATTTTTAATATTGCACTTTGGTCACTTTGACTTAAACGTGAGCCGTGCCTAACCTATTAAATCTGCCCGTCAAGTCCTCTCGCTAAGTAAATGTCAACAACAACATAAAGCGCCTGGGATTCATTTTGCCATTGAATCATGCATGATTGGTGGCAGGTTTTCGGTCGGAAAAGCACTGGCTTCCTTTCCCTCCCTCCCTGCCTGACTCACTGTTCCAGTCCCTCGTGACCTTTTCTACGCTCGCCTTGTGAAGCTGTCAAAGTGCCACCAAAAAAAACAACCAGGCTTTCAACCCAGGGGAGATCAGGGATGAACCACAGGGGTGCTGATGCTCTTAACAGGGATGGATACCCTTATGAGAGGAAGATGGACAACAAGCCCACAAAAAAGAATATTCATTCTAATTTAATAGTTTTGTTCCCAAGGAAAAAAAAAAAAAAAGAGAGAAAATTAGACTTAACTCCACAGCCACAGTGGAAGAGCCGGGAAGGATTTTTTTCTCCCTCTGATTTATTCCTTATGTTTCTATTCCCTTGTTCCTTTTTGACAGACATGAAAAAAAAGGGGGGGGAGATAGAGGGAATGGAATGAAAAGGTCGTTCTGGGGACGGCAACTGTCAGTGATAGTGAAGTAAACGGCCCTACTGAGATGATCCACACGGGTGTCTCCCGTTTCCAGCAACAGATTCTTGATCTTGTAAATCATTCCTGCTGCTGCCTCATCACCCCTGTCCCTTCAAAATCCATCATGGAAAAATAGTGTCTGCACCATTTCTTGGGATAAAGCTGGATGGTTCTAATCATAGAATACTTTGGGTTGGAAGGGACCTTAAAGATCATCCGGTTCCAACCCTCCTGCCATGGGCAGGGACACCTCCCACTGGATCAGGTTAATTCAAGCCCCATCCAACCTGGACTTGAGCACCTCCAGGGATGGGGCAGCTGCAACTTCTCTGGGCAAACTGTTTCAGGGCCTCACCACCCTCATTGTGATGAAATTCCTCCTTATGTCCAGTCTAAATCTGCCCCTCTCCAGTTTATACCCATTGTCCCTCGTCCTATCACTACAAGGTTTCATAAATAGTCCCTCCCCAGCATTCTTGTAGCCCCTTCAGGTACTGGAAGGTCACTCTAAGGTCTCCTCGGAGCCTTTTCCTCTGCAAACTGAACACTCCCAACTCTCTCAGCCTTAATGTTGTGTCTTTGATGGAAACTGCCTCCAAAATTGAGTTAAAAATGTCATCTGGAGAGATGGATCAGTGTGGATGAGGGAAGCCTCCTTAAGAAGGTTGTGGAGAGGAGGGAGCTGGGCTCTTCTCCCAAGGGACAGGGGACAGGGCAAGAGGGAATGGCCTCAAGCTCCACCAGGGGAGGGTCAGGCTGGACATTAGGAAAAAATTTTCATGGAAAGGGTGATTGGTCCCTGTCCGAGGCTGCCCAGGGAGGGGGTTGAGTCCCCTTCCCTGGAGGGGTTTGAGGGACGGGTGGACGAGATGCTGAGGGACATGGGTTAGTGATTGATGGGAATGGTTGGACTTGATGATCCAGTGGGTCTTTTCCAACCTGGTGATTCTATGATTCTGTGATTCTATTCTATGAAAGCGCACACTGAGGAGAGATGGAAAGCAATGCTCGTGCCATAGGAGATAAAGCATGGAAAGGAACATGATGCCAGGTGGTGGGAGCACGAGGAGTGTAGGATGCTTGCAGGCTCTGGAGGAAAGGAGGACCAGTGCATCCTTAGGAAGCAATAACAGAAGGAGAAGACTGAGGAAGGATGGCAAGAAGAATGATCGGGAGAGTCCTGGGAGCATGGAAATGGGGCTGCAGGCACCCCTGCTAGCTCCTGGACACTTCTGAGTCCTTGCTGGTAGCACTGAGCATTGGGGTGGTATTTACTGGACAGTTTTAGGGTCGTGCCAAGAATTTGCAGTGGTCACCAGAAACCTATTGAGCAAGTCGGGGTTTTGAACTAGTGTCTCAGAGATCACCTCAACCCATTAGGTAAAATGTTTTCCTCCCACATCAGTTCAGCTTAAAAGCGTAAGTTTTGCCCAGTTTCCAAGCAAGGTTTGAAGAGCAAACCTCTTTCCATCCCAAACTTCACATCATTCTCTGCACCCGTAGCCATGGCAATGTGCTTTTTCTCTGATGTAATGTGAGCATCCACCTAGATTAACAGACTCTGTCCTCCCCAGACCAAGGGAACGTGGGGTGCACAGTGTTGCCTGCATCTGGCTCATCGCTGCAGCTTCCCAGTATTCCCCACAGCAGCTTTTCTGCTCACCATCAGTAGCTGATGGGGTTACATGTGAGTTCCTATGAGTAAAAGCGCAGAGACACACTTCAAACAATATCCATTGTGGATTAAGCTTGGAATCCTAAAAATAAGGAGATTGTGCCCTCGTATGGTCAAATGAGTGATGTTTTCTGTCTGAAATGGATGGAGGTTTCCAGGCCAAGAGTGTTGTTTACACTCATCCATTGATTGCCCTTGGCGGTGGCTTTTAAACTTCCCCCGAGTTTATTTTCCTTCCTTCATCCCAGGACTTAACCCTCCTTTGTTTGGTTTAAAAAGCTTCAAGGAGGTGATTGAAGATAAATAAATATCAAAACAAACACAAAGTGAAAAGGATGGGAAGGTTGCATGTGGTTAGCCCCCAAGTAGGACATGCTGGTTTCTGTGTCCACCACATGTGATGCGGACAGGTCACTTCCAGAAGGAGGGAAAACACTTGTGAGGGGCTTTGAGGTCTTTACTGATCTAAAAACTGAGTTACCATAACTCACCTCCTTTCTTCCATCAGCTTTAATACAACAAGGAGGCAAATTTCCTTCTCTCAGCAGAGATGGACAACAAATCAGGGAGATCTTCTGAGCTGTGGTTGTTGAAGGCCCTCTATAAAGTAGAGAGGTTTAATTGTTTGTGCTCTATCAAGCTAATCTGCCCTTTCCATGTCTGTCCTTCCTAATGCGTGATGTTTCCCCATGGCCACAAAACAGCTGTTGGCTTTGTCCCCACGGGGGCCTGTTTTTCATTGCTTGGTAAAATCGTTTCTGTAAACCTGTGAATGGGACTTGTGGGGAAGAAAAGTCATTAAGAAAAAACCTCAAGAGAAGATGCAGCTGGGAAGTGAAGGGAGGGTTCCTACCATACACTTGAGAACCAGTAAAATCATAGAATCATAGAATCACTAGGTTGGAAAAGACCCACTGGATCATCGATTCCAATCATTCCTATCAAAAATACCTCTCCTGTTTCTGTTCAGCCACTGGAGTCCTTTGGTTCCCAGAGGCAAGTAGGTCTGATCCTCCCAACCACTTATCCATCCATCCATCCATCCATCTTTTCTGTTTCTTCTCCAACATTCACAGTCCTGTTTTATTCTGGTGTGGACTCAGGGTCTTGTATATAAATTCTGGTGCACCAAAAGGGCGTTAAGGTTATCTCTTTTATGTAGCAAAGAAGCTCATGGAATCATAGAATCATTCATTTGGAAAAGGCCTTGGAGATCATCGAGTCCAACCGTACCTGTCCACTACTAAACAAGATCCCTGGCACCTTGTCCACCCATTGGTCTCAGCTCATGCATCCAGCCTGGCCAGTTCCCTCTGTAGATCCTCCCTACCCTCACGTAGATCAACAATTCCACTCCTCTTAGTGTCACCTGCAAATTGAATGAGGCTACACTCAATACCTTCATCCAAATCATTAGTAAGTGCTGATGAAGTTGCTGATGGACCCCTGGGAGTACATGGACCACAAGCTAAAAATCACGCATTAAACATGCTTGTTCACAGAAGTTTCCGAAACTCCAGCAGCAGTAAAAGAGTTTAATGGAACTTTGTGGAAGAGAGCTAATTTACATAAACCAAAACTGATTTCCAAGTTCCTTTCCATCTGTAGAAGTTGGTCAATCTCCATCATATTTCCTTCTTTTGTGATTGACATTAAGAAACTTCCCTCATGATTCAAGGAATATGTGGAGGAGAAGAAATTGATTTGGATCAACCAAATTTACAGATGAATTTAAATGAAAACACGCTGATCCGGCTGTGACAAATGTCTTTAATAAATGCAATGCAAGCTCCCAATGTTCTAAAGAGCTTTCTTGGCAAGGTGAGGTGGCCATTAAAGCTGAAAGAGAAGGATTTTGTGAATGGGAGTTGTACCGCTGCCCTGATCCCCTTTGGCACGAGCAACCTGGAGGCAAGAGGGAGAATGAGAGGGAGAAACCTTCAGGAATGATCCACAGATGGGATAATATTAACAAATACACCACGAGAGCTGTGTCAGTAGAGATGTCAGATTCCTCTCCAGTGGAGATCAAAGCAGATCGGAGTTCAAGCGGACGGCAAACAGTTTCTGGGAAACGGGGTGCTGATTGATGAGAAGCTTGAGATGATGCAGCAATGTGAGCTCGCAGCCCAGAAACCACCCGTGTCCTGGGCTGCATCCAAAGCAGCGTGGCCAGCAGGGTGAGGGAGGGGATTCCCCCCTCTCCCTCCCCATTCCAATCTCATAAGACCTCACCTGGAGTCCTACGTCCAGCTCTGGAATTACCAACATAGAGATATGGAAGCGTTGGACCAGATACAGAGGAGGCCAGGAAGATGATGGGAGGGTTGGATCATCTCCGCTATGAGAACAGGCTGAGAGAGTTGGGGTTGTTCAGCCTGGAGAAGAGAAGGCTCCAGGGAGACCTTAGAGCAGCTTCCAGTGCTGAAAAGGGGCTACAAGACAGCTGTGGAGGGACTTTTTACAAGGACATGGAGTGACAGGATGAGGGGAATGGCTTTAAATTTGAAGGGGGAAGATTTAGGCTAGACATTAGGAAGAAATTCTCCATGGTGAGGGTGGGGAGGCCCTGGCCCAGGTTGCCCAGAGAAGTCGTGACTGCCCCATCCCTGGAGGTGTTCAAAGCCAGGTTGGATGGGACTTTGAGCAACCTGATCCAGTGGGAAGTGTCCCTGTCCATGGCAAAGGGGTTGGAACTCCATGGGCTTTGAGGCCCCTTCCAACCCAAACCATTCTATGATTCTAAAGAGGTGACTGAGAAAGATGCCCCCATTTATCTGGGTTGGGTTCAGAACTAAGCTGGAAGGCAAGTGGAAATGGAGGAATTCTACTGAAGAAAACATGATATTATATCATAGGAATGTGGGGCTGGAAGGGATCCCACTGGGCCACCTCATTCATTTCCCCGCTTTGATGCAAGTTCAGGTAAAGCTCAGGCATTCCTGACTCACGTCTGTCTGGCATACGCATAAAAACCCTCACTAAAATCTCCTTTGGCAACTGAACTCTGTGCTTCTCTCTTCTTATTGCTAAATGGTTGTATTTTCCTTTCTCCTCCCAAACTAGAACCTGCCTTTCTGTGATTTAAAACCATGACTTCTTAATCTATCCCTAGACACCATGGAGAAGAGATTGTTTCTGTCTTCACAGCTGACTTTCATATGTTTGGATACCATTCTCACGCCTTCCCTCAGTTCTCCAAGCTCTAGACTAAACAGCTGAAGTCCCAGTTGTGTTTCCTCCTGTGTCGTATGGCACATAAACAATTGCATAGAAATAAATGGAATGGAATCATAGAATGGCTTGGTTGGAAGGGACCTTAAAGATCATCTGCCATGGGCAGGGAAACCTCCCACTGGATTAGGCTGCTCAAAGCCCCATGGGGGTGTTAGTTGACAGCTACTGACCTTGATGCAGCAGTGGCCCAGGGGGCCAAGAAGGCCAAGGGCATCTTGGCTTGGATCAGACCCGGCGTGGCCAGCAGGGCCAGGGAGGTTCTTCTCCCTCTGGACTCGGCCCTGGGGAGACCGCTCCTCGAATCCTGGGGTCAGTTCTGGGCCCTCCCCACAAGAAGGATGTTGAGGCTCTGGAGCGAGTCCAGAGAAGAGCAACAAAGCTGGGGAAGGGGCTGGAGAAGCAGAGGAGCGGCTGAGAGAGCTGGGGGGGTTCAGCCTGGAGAAGAGGAGGCTGAGGGGAGACCTCATTGCTCTCTGCAACTCCCTGAGAGGAGGTTGTGGAGAGGAGGGAGCTGGGCTCTTCTCCCAAGGGCCAGGGGACAGGACGAGAGGGAATGGCCTCAAGCTCCACCAGGGGAGGGTCAGGCTGGACATTAGGAAAAACTTTTTCCTGGCAAGGGTGATTGGTCCCTGTCCGAGGCTGCTCAGGGAGGGGGTTGAGTCACCTTCCCTGGAGTGGTTTAAAAGACAGGTAGACAAGGTGCTCAGGGTCATGGTTTAGTGGCAGATAAGGATGGTTGGATGATCCTGGAGGTCTTTTCCAACCTAATGATTCTGTGACCTGCCGTGTCTCTGCATTGATGACATTATCTGCATTGTCAACCCAGTGATGCAACGGGAAGCCAAGAAGAAAGAGAAATGCCACTTAACCTGCTATCCAACTTTGCAGGTCTCTCTGCTTGCGGTAGAACAACTCTACTGCAGCTTCTTTATCTCTTACCCTTGTCCTGACAATGGAAATTTCCAGCAGCCCCTACACGCCTGAGGAAGCACGATGTGAGGTCAGGCAGGACCTCTTCCTGACTTTCAGAGTGCTCTCAGAAGCAGATGATGGAAAAAAAAAATGTGTCACAAAGTTGTGCCCTGGAAAATTATGAATGTTGAGGAGCGGGGGGAGAAGTATTAAGAAGAAAATGAACTCGAGCCTTCCCAGATTTTGTGGTAGCAGAAGACTGTGGGAGGATTCCAAAGGATTGGTGGATGACTCCCCTAGGCTGTGCTTGGCTAGCAGAGCTACTGTGCTTCCCCAAGTGCTGCTATATCCTATCACTGTTCTTTTCCATGCGATGGGATCAGACAACTGGTACCTCTTCAAGGGCTCTGAATTGCTGATTTGGTTGGTTGTGTATCAAGCAGCAGGGATGCTAAAGTTGGTGCTGATAACTTCTCCCACCCATCAATTTAGCCTGATGGGGAGTGATGTCAGCTACAGATACTCCATTTCCCTTCTGGAATTTCCCTCTTTATAAAAAAATAGCCTCCTGCTTTCATGTGGTTTTGATCTGGAGAGAGCAGCATCCCACTGATTTCTGTCATCTCCCCCTTTCCCCAGATGCTGACTGCAATTCAAGGCAGCTTTGGAAGAACATCTGTGTTTCAGCCTGCTTGCCTGACTGGGCCTCTCTAAAGTCTACCAAACCAATGTCTTAACCTTTAGAATCATAGAAACATTTGGGTTGGAAGGGATCTCAAAGATCATCCAGTTCCACCCCTTGCCATGGGCAGGGACACCTCCCACTGGATCAGGGTGGTCAAGACCCCATCTAGCCTGTCCTTGAGCCCCTCCAGGGATGGAGCAGCCACAATTTCTCTGAGCAACCTGGGCCAGGACCTCCTGACCATCACAGCAAAACTTTTCTTCCTAAGATCTCACCTCAATCTCCCCTCTTGCAGAAGAAAATACTTTCACCTTGTCCTATTCCTGCTCTCTCTGATCAGGAGCCCTCCCCCAGCTTTCTTGGAGCCCCTTTCAGTAGTGGAAGCTGCCCTAAGGTCTCCTGGAAGCCTTCTCTTCTCCAGGCTCAAAAATCCCAACTCTCTCAGCTTGTCCTCAGAGCAGAGGTGCTCCAGTCCTCTGATCATCCAACAGCTCCAGGTCCTTGTGCTGAGGACTGCAGAACCGGACACAGGGCTCCAGGTGAGATCTCACCTGTGAAGACACGCACTATTAAATGGTGCGGTAATTTAGGACTCAAAAATTCTGTAGGCATGAACATACAAGTTTTGCTGGGGAGAAACAGGTAACAGCACCATCACACAGACAGAAACAGTGTCCTTGGGGCTGCTGGTTGGAGGCAGCTTTGGCTCTCTTACAAGAAAGTTCTGAATCTGTCCCTATGTGACAGTTTAAGAGCTTGTAGAAGATCTCTTGTATTCCCTCTCTACCTTCTTATGATGTGGAGACACTAGCATTTCTTTTCTTCACCCTGTCTAGACTGTAAGTGCTTTGGGGAGGGATTATCTCATCCGTACAGCACCTGGCACAGCCCAACCCTGGATCCTGCAGCTTCCAGGCTGTTCAGAAATAGCTCCATGCTGGGTTCCCTTGCAAAACCACTCTTGGACCAGGCTAGGGAGCATTAGATCCATGCAAGACTCAGAGCCAGCTCTGCTCCTGTGGTGAAAGGCACTCAGTTTGCTGGGATTCTGTACCCAAACCGAGCATATCTTTGGTCTGAATGTTTGCACTGTTCAACCCTGACTCATCTCACAGAACAAGAGGAGCAGCAGGAGGAGAACCCACAAGCCCTGGTGGTGGAATTAAGTTTCAAGTTAAAAGGAATAACGGCTTGTGGAAATCCCTAAGAACCAAACCACACTATCTTCAACCTCTTACTTTTGTATTTGTGTCAAGTCTGGGTGGAAGAGGAGACATCACAGTTCTCACCCAAAGAGATGTCAGGTTTTATTTAGACTAATTTTAACATAGTCCAGATCCAAGGCTTCCTGTGCTTTATATTTCACTTAAAATAATATAATTCTCCTCTTTGTCTCTTTGTGGTGTGGCAAAACAAATAATTTTAAGGGTTCTGGGATTAAGCAACGAAGCTGGTAAAGGGGCTGGAGAACAAGTCTTATGAGGAGCAGCTGAGGGAGCTGGGGCTGTTTAACCTGGAGAAAAGGACACTGAGGGGAGACCTTATTGCTTTCTACAATTACCTAAAAGGAGGTTGTAGAGAGGTGGGTGTTGGCCTCTTCTCCCAAGTGACAAGAGGGAGTGGCCTTAAGCTGCATCAGGGGAAGTCTCAAACATGACCACTTCTAACCCCCTTCCATGGGGAAGGACACCTCCCACTGAACCAGGTGACTCAAAGCCCCATCCAATTTAACCTTGAGGACCTCCAGAGATGTGGCAGCCACAATTTCTCTGGGAAACCTGGGCCAGGGCCTCACCAACCTCCTTGCTAAGAATTTCTTCCTAATGTCTAATCAATTTAAAGCCATTCCCCTTCATGCTGTCACTCCAGGCCCTTTTAAAAAGTCATAAAGTTAGGTTTTCCATCAGAAATCAGCGTGGCAGCATTTTCTGCTCTGCAGTTACGAGACTTTACAGTCAAAACGAAAAGGCATGTAGAACTTCACTCCACCAAGAAATTCTAGAGTTGAATCTAGCCCATCTATAACCAGTCTTCAGCTCCAGGTGAACTTGTGGCAGGCTCTTCTCTCCCTGGAGCCCTATAGCCAGCATTCTTTTCTGCTTGTTTAATTGACTCATCCTCCGGGAACAAAAATTCAAGTTACAAGTACAAAGGGTTTTGTGAGCAGGAACCAGCTCTGAAAAGCCCACAGAACTGAAACGTAAATTATTGGCAAAATGCCACATTCTTAGAGGTTCTCCCACTTCTAACAGAGTCCTATTCCTCTTGCTATGCTCCTGCACAGGAACTGGATGAAGATCCTGGAAGCAGAGAGCATCTCCTGGGTAGCACAGTTTTCTTAGTGTTGGGTGGATGTCTGGCTGAGTTATTTGGGTCCAGAGGAGGCCACAATGTTGATGTGAGGGCTGGAGCACCCCTGCTATAAGTACAGGCTGAGAGAGTTGGGTTTGTTCAGCCTGAGGAAGAGAAGGCTTCAAGGAGACCCTAGAGCAGCTTCTAGTACCTGAAGGGGCTCCAGGAAAGCTGGGGAGAGACCTTTTACAAGATCGTGGAGTGATAGGATAGTGGAGGGGTGGCTTTAAATTAGAAAGGGGGATATTTAGATTAGAAATTACAAAGAAATTCTTCACACTGAGGGAGGTGAGGCCCTGGAACAGGTTGCCCAGAGAAATTGTAGCTGCCCCATTCCTGGAGGTGTTCAAGGTGAGGCTGAATGGGGCTTGGACCAACCTGATCCAGTGGGAGGTGTCCCTGCCCATGGCAGGGGGGTTGGAACTGGATAGTCTTTAACGTCTCTTCCAACCCAAACCATTCCATGATTCTACAAGTTTTAACCCTTGGACAGGGCCAGTGTTTCTTCTCAGAAGGGCTTGAAGAAGGAGGTGAATGGGCGTGAATTCCCTGCAGGCATTTGAGGAGATGCAACCTGTGCATAACACCCGAGATGAGGTAAATTTAACAGAGCAGATATTCCCTTTCCTTCCTAGGTTCAATGACAATATCCTTGTCATACTGAAAATGCTGGCAAATAAATCTCTGAGACACTTTCTGGAGTTTTAGAAAGCGAGCATCCTTTATCAGGCCTGGACAACACATGGGAGTGATCTCCATCAATCATGTGCAATGAGATAAGAGCTGGGGACAGAGGATATTTCCCACTTACATGCATATGTGTAAATTTTCCCAGAAATCCTATGCATACTCTATTACTTTCCAAGGTCTACTTGTAAAGTTATGAAAATTTGCAACAATCAAAACTCTTGCGAATTTGGAACTGGCTCCATCTCTCTGTTTGATCTTGGCTATAAGATAGATGAAAACTCCAGAGCTGATTACAGAAGAATCATAGAATCACAGAGTAGTTTGGGTTGGAAGAGACCTTGAAGATCATCCAGTTCCATCCCTGCCATGGGCAGGGACGCCTCCCACTAGATCAGGCTGCCCAAGGTCCCATCCAACCTGGCCTTGAACACCTCCAGGGATGGGGCAGCCACAATTTCCCTGGGCACCCTGTTCCAGAGCCTCACCACTATCATTGTGAACCTTTTCCTCCTTCTGTCTAGTCTAAATCTGCCCTTCTTCAGTTTACACACATTCCCCCTTGTCCTATCACTACAAACCTTTGTTAAAAGTCCCACATCAGTTTTTGTAGCCCCTTCAGGTACTGGAAGGTCACTTTAAGGTCTCCTCAAAGCCTTCTTTCCTCCAGGCTGAATGATCCAAATTCTCTCAGCCTGGCCTCATAGCAGAGGTGCTTCAGCCCTCTGATCATCTGTGTAGCCTCCTCTGGACCCGTTCCAACAGCTCCATCTTCTTATGTTGAGAATTCCGGAACTGGACACAAGACTCCAGATAAGGTCTCACAAGAGAGGAATAGAGGGGCAGAATCACAGCACAGAGCATCCTGAACACAAGATGTTATCATCTTCAAGGAACAGTGTCTGGAAAACACTGTTTTAAAGGAAACATGTTATCAGAGGGCCATTCTGTGTAACTTTTAGAAAAAACCATGACTGCTTAGGAAAAACTTAACTGTACTTTAGATTAAATCAAAATATTCCACTCCAAAATATTCCACATACTGTATCACTTGGAGACAGGGTGAGAAGGAAATTTTCTTCACAGCAACCTGCATTGACAGACAACAAAGTCCACTCTAATAAGTATATTAATAAATACAAAGAAGAAGAATACAATAAATGGAGGCATCTCAGTCCAAATGCAAAAGGCCATCTCGCTGTGTGCTATCTCAACGGTTGGTACTATCAGTGAATGATTTAACTTGACAGGTCACCCTCTAATGACCTCCTCTCCCATGGCTCTCCAAAAAACATATGTTAAGCAGGAACAACTTCTGGGCCAGTGCTCCTTTAGCTTAAGAAATCTCCCTGGCTTCGTTCCTTGCCGTGAAACCGAGTTAAATTGGGACCCATGCTGAGGAGCTGCCTAATCAGATCTCTAATAAGGAGGAACAGACCTTGAACCGTGTTCCTATTGTGCTGGAAATGCAGCAGAGGTAAAATGCCCTTTCACTACCTCCACACCTGTCTCTGAGACCTCATGGTAGGAGGTCTTCTGGTTTCAGGGGGTTCCTGGCATGCTCACAAGTGCTGGCAGAGATGCACATTGTGAAGCCACCCTTGAGTAACGTGCTAAGGACCCCTGAAGGGACACTTGCTCCTTGGTGACTCTCTTTGACATCGGTTAAGAAGGAGGAAATGATAGATTATTAACCATGGAATTCCGTGAACCAGAGGTCAGTTGTGGTTCAGGTCTTGGTAGGCTCTGGATATCATAGGACCAGCTTTCTCGCTTGCTTGCTCACTTCTAACATACGTGTTTATTATTGAAACCAATTATAGTGGTTGAACTTTGACCCTTCATTACCCAGTGGCTGAATCAGGGCCTTGAGGAAAAACTATTAGGACAGTAAAGGCTCTGAAGTCTCCTACCATCCAAAATTATCAATCCTGGAGACACTGAAGGAGGTTGAATTTTTGATACGGCAATTAAGTGTGTTAAATATGAAGATCTAAAACCTCTTCAGAGAGTCCCTGAGCCACAGAGAATATTCAGGGAAAGCATCATTAGATACTTGCCCTGCTTTTATTCTCTTTCTTAGGCATCTCTGGGCCACCGATAGAGAGAAGGCATTAAGTGAGATGGACCATCGGTCTGACCTGTCCAGTGTGGTTCATATGATCACTGAAGAATGGAATGGGATTTCCAAATAAGCTTTCAGACAACCACTGGGAACCAGACTCCGGTGGCTTCCAGGAGCTGTTGTTTTGTTTTGCTGGATGTGCTCCATTGGTCAGAACAAATGCCGGCTGGCTGGCACTGCAGAAGTCCTCTGCGGACCTACTGCTCCCTGATCTGCTCTGTGAAGCGATACGATTAGTAAACATGGAGATTAGATCATGCTCTGCTATCTTTTACATGTACAGAAAACAAACATTTCTCAAAACCAAAAAGGGAAAGAGAAAAATCAAGGGAAAAGAAAGCAAGAAAAGGCATTTCATGCACAACACCCATACCAGGAAAAGTAGAATCATAGAATGGGTTTGGATTTTAAAGCCCATTCAGTTCCACCTCTGCCATGGGCAGGGACACCTCCCGCTGGATCTAGCTGCTTCAAGCCCCATCCAACCTGGCTTTGAACACCTCCAGGGATGGGGCAGCCACCACTGCTCTGGGCAACCTGGGCCAGTCCCTCCCCACCCTCATTGCGAAGAATTTCTTCTTAATGTCCAATCTCAATCTTCCCCTTTCCAATTTAAAGCCATTCCCCCAAGTCCTGTCACTCCAGGCCCTTGTAAAATATCCCTCCCCATACTTTCTGTGGCCCCTTTCTTCTAATTTCTTCTAAGGTCTCCCCGGAGCCTTCTCTTCTCCAGGCTGAACAACCCCAAGCCTCTCAGCCTGGCCTCATGCAGGAGGTTCTCCAGCCCTCACATCAACCCCATGGCCTCCTGTGGACCCTTTCCAACTGCTCCATGTCCTCCCTGTGCTGAGGACTCCAGAGATGGACACAGGGCAGAATCCCCTTCTTGGCTTCTGTTGAGCTTCTCCTCCCCCAGGACCCCAAGTCCTTCTTCTCAGAGCCGCTCTCAACAGCATCATCCTCCAGCCTGTACTGAATCTTCTCAACAGCTCATTTTGGTTCCACTGGTCCCATTTTTCCTCAGGCTGCTCCGTAGCCTTAGAGAATTTATTGGAAAGTATTGCTTCCTGAAATTCCCTTTGTGGTATTCACCCTAAATTAGCTTTTTTCTTAATTGTCTCCCAGTATGTCCTTCCCTTTCTCTCAGTCCTGATCCAGTTCTTCCTCGCTGCCAACTCTTGCGACAGCCCTGTAAGTCTTGCAATATTTAGTGTTTTACTGTAATCCTCAGCATCTGGAAGCAAGTGGTTGTGCAAGGATTCCAGCTTTCATTAAAGAAGTCTTTAGCCCTTAGAGTTGCTTAGAAAAGCTTGAAAATAAGACCTGAGTGTGCTATAAAGACAAATAAAAACAAGGAAGGATGATAAAAATCACCAAAAAGCCAAACTAGGAGGACATGTACATAGAGGAATGAAAATAATATTGACATTGGTTGCTGCATAAAGAGTAAATAACAGATTTGAATATTTAGGATTGCTGATATTGGTGTTTAAAGCTACACTTGCAGGACATGGATATATTCCAGTACACGCCATCTGAGTAGACAACAAGGAGAAACCAGATTGGTTTCCACATTCAATGGGGCAGGAGGAGAAAGCACCAGTCTAAAAGGCGTTAGATGGACGAGATATAAGAAAGAGCCTCTTATAACCATGGGAAACTTTAAAAAAGGGGATGTTGGCTTCACATAAAGTGGAATCCTCTTCTTAGGAGATCCTAAATAATTCATAGATGGGCATTTATCAGAAATGAATTTGAAAGAAATCTGGGTGGAGCAAGATAGGAGATGAGGAAAAATAGGAGAGGAATGGCTGCATGAGCTCTGAAGGCCACTATCAGCCCTTTGCACTTGGATTTTCCAGTCCCTTCTCCCTTCTTTCACTCAAAACCATTCCCCTCATCCTATCCCTGCACTCTCTGATGAAGAGTCCCTCCTCAGCTCTCCTGGAGCCCCTTCCAGTACTGGAAGCTTCTCTAAGATCTCCCCAGAACCCTTTCATCTCCAGGCTGAACCCCAACTCTCTCAACTCTCATTTACAACAGCCTGAAATACTGAACAAAGGTTCTCTCTTATCCTGAGAGCATCCAGAAGAAAGTCTTCAGTGGGAAGGTAGATTGATAGCTCAAGTCCGTAAGAAGAAATGGTGACTGCTGATGTTAAGCTGTTCCTGCTAGAACTAAGAACAAGGAAATGGGATAAGAAGGTTCTGTCCCAAGCCACTGAATCTCCCCTTCCTTTGCATCATAGAAATCATTTATAAATAACATGGGTTTGTTGCTCTTTGCCATGCCCCAAGACAGAGGCTTTCCAAGAACTTGCTTCACTAACACCTTAACTGTCTGATTTCCAGCCTAATTTCTATCTGTGGCCAGTTTCCCATCCCTTTGTTCCTGTGCCAACACTGGCCTTTGCTTTAATAGCTGTCTCCCACTTTGCTGTTATTATTCCCAGATGTATTTTGAGTTGCCAGTTAGATCCCTACTTAGCCTTTATTTTGAGAAGCAACTCTAGGGTCCTATCATCACAACAGCTCTCTGTCCCCGGTGACCTCAGCAGAACTGGACCCGGGACTCCAGGTGGGTCTCCCAGAGCGGAGCAGAGGAGCAGGATCCCCTCCCTGGCCCTGGTGGCCACGCGACTCTGGATGCAGCCCAGGACATGGGGGGTTTCTGGGCTGCGAGCACACGTTGTGGCTCCTGTTGAGCTTCTCCTCCCCCAGCACCCCAAGTCCTTCTCCTCAGGGCTGCTTCCAATCATCTCCCATCCTATATTGAAACCACCGATAGCCCCTACCCAGTTGCAGAACCTTGAACTTGCCCTGATTGAACCTCATGAGATTCACACACACAAATTTCTCCTTTATCATGTAATCTCTGGCTTCTGATTGGCCGAGCAGGCAACGTGTTATGAATCCATATCCTCTACTTTCCCATAAAAGACAATGGACACAGTGAAAACTCAACAACAATGATGACAACCCCTTAAAATCCCGCAGGAAGATGGGATTGTGCTGTTCTGCTCGCAGGGATTAGAGGGTAAGGGAATTCTCTGGCATTGACTTCCCGCCAAGTAGTTCAGGACCTTTTTATCCACCTCATTGGATTATCCACAGGAAGTCTTCTGACTCATTAACTCCATTGAGGAGGTCAAATAGGATTTTCAGCAACCTTAATCTCCCCTCAGTAAGTGATTATAGGCTGCAGAGATCGCCTTAATTTCTTTCGCATTGCAACAAGCTCTGGAGAACTTCTTTTTACTTCATTTTATGACCAGTCAGCAAAAAAATGGTCACTGAACATGAGGACAAGGGGAGCTGTGGGAATTTATCTTTTTTTCAGAGAAATTTCAACCACTGATGGTTTTTCTGTGCTCTGATATGAGTTTATCTAACATGAGGACTGTTAGGAGCACGGGAAACGTGACCGAATATAGACATAGAGTGTGAACATCATGAGGTTCAACAAGGCCAAGTGCAAGGTCCTACACCTGGGTCAGGACAATCCATAGTTTCAAACCAGGCTAGGAGGTGATGTGATTGAGAGCAGCCCTGAGGAGAAGGACTAGGGGTGTTGGGGGATGAGAAGATCAACATGAGCAAGCAATATGTGCTCACAGCCCAGAAACCAACCATGTGCTGGGTTGCATCAAACAAAGTGTCATCAGCAGGTCAAGGGAAGGGATTCTGCACCTCTGCCTCTTCTTGTGAGAACCCACCTGGAGTCCTGTGTCCAGTCTGGGAATTCCCAACACAGGAAGTATACGGAACTGTTGGAACGGGTCTAGAGGAGGCCACGAAGATGATGCAAAGGGCTGGTGCATCTCTACTATGAGGCCAGGCTGGGAGACTTCGGGTTGCTCAGCCTGGAGAAGACAAGGCTCCAGGCAGATTTTGCTCTACATTTAAAGGTAATATGACAATACTCTGCTACAGGTGTTGGGCTGCCAGTTCGACTAGACGATCTTAGAGATCTTTTCCAAACCTTAATGATTCTATGATTCTACGTGTTTGTGAACTGCTGTGGAGTTAAGATCATAACCTACAAAAAATAAAGATGGAAATAGAGAGGGAAACCTGGGCTAGGGCCTCACCACCCTCACAGGAAAATATTTCTTCTTCATATCTCATTTCAATCTCCCCTCTTTCAGCTCAAAACCATTCCACCTCATGCTATCCCTGCCCTCCCTCCTCAGCTTTCCTTTAGGTTCACTTTCAGTACTGGAAGGTGTTCTAAGGCCTCCCCAGAGTCTTCTTTTCTCCAGACTGAATAATCCCAAGTCAGCCTGTCCTCATACGGGAGGTGCTGCAGCCCTTGGATTGTCTTCATGGCCCTAATACAATCAAACATTTGCTGGCTCAAACCCAGGACAGGCAGCAAACCAAAACTGAATTTCTCACTGGTGACCATTACATCATCCAGCACCCAGGTCCTGTTTACGAGCATAGATGTAGCCCATGTGTGTGGGGAGAGAGAAACGTATCCTCTCCCTGACACATTTCTGAACAGCTACACGAACCGACCATGAGCATTTTGACTCAGCAACATCTTAAGCAGCTGTGGTTTGTTATTTATTTCGGTGCTGTCTGGTTTGCGTTCACACCTTGGGATTGAGCGCCTAGTTGCTGCTTCAGATCAGAGCTTGAGGTCTGCTATCACTTCATCAGATGTTTTGGTATCAGATTCCTGCTAACCTTAAAAAAAAAACCATGGGAATGGGATATGGATTTTGCGGTTCTTCTGTGCGGTGGAAATCACCTTCTTCATGCTGTACTGCAACTTAAGGGACAGTTCATGGAATCATAGAATCATGGAATGGGTTGGGTTGGAAGGGGCTGTAAAGACCACCCACTACCAACCCCCTCCCACTGGACCAGGTTGCTCCAAGCCTCATCCAACCTCACCTTGAACACCTCCAGGGACGGGGCAGCCACCACTTCTCTGAGAAGCCTGGACCAATCCCTCACCACCCTCACTGCGAAGAATTTCTTCTTGATATCCAATCTCAATCTTCCCCCTTCCAGTTTAAACTCCCCTTGTCCTGTTGCTACAGGCTCTTGTCAAAAGTCCCTCCCCAGCTTTCCTGGAGCCCTTTTCCATACTGGAAGTTGCTCTGAGGTGTCCCCTGAGCATTCTCTTCTCCAGGCTGAGCAACCCTAACATTCTCAGCACTCTCTTGTGGGTGCTCCAGCCCTTGGATCATCTCCGTGGCCTCCTCCCAGCAGTCACACAACTGCACCACAGTTCACAGAATGCCCTTTGATCATAGGTGACCCTAGAAGATGTTCGTTCTGGGAGCTTGGGAATCACTTCAGCTCTGCATTGAGCTGAGTCTTTTATGAGCGGTGTTTAGCAGTGGTTTAGAGTTATAGAAAAGTTTACATAATGAGTCTCCGTTTGCCAAAGGAGAAGATTCCTAAGACCTATGGAATGGAATCGTGGAATCATGGAGTGGAATCTTTAAAGTTGGAGAAGATTTCTACAATTACCAAGTCCAACCATCAGCCCACCATGCCTACTAAACCACATTCCGAAATGCCAAGTATACAGAGCACATAAGGCTGCACCACAAATCCTGGTTTCAGATCTGTGCCTCTCGCTGCAAGAGGGACATGGAGGGGCTGGAGCGCATCTAGAGAAAGGAACAAAGCTACAGAAGGGGCTGGGGAACAAGCCTCATGAGAAGAGGCTGAGGGAACTGGAGTTGTTCAGCTTGGAGAAAATGAAGATGAGGAGGGAACCTCATCACTGTCTGAAACTGCCTGAAAGGAGGTTAGAGTGATGTGGGTGTTGATCTCTTCTCCCATGTGACAGGTGATCAGACGAGAGGAAATAGCTTCAAGTTGTGCCAGGGAATGTTCAGATTAGATATCAGAAAAATTTTCTTCCCTGTAAGTGTTCTCAGGCCCTGGCAGAGGCTGCCCAGGGAGGTGGTGGAGTCACCATCCCTAGAGATTTAAAAGACGGGTAGATGAGGTGCTTGGGGATCTGGTTTAGTAGTGGACAGGTAGGGTTGGACTTGACCTCAAAGGTCTTTTCCAACCAAGCAATTTTATGATTTTATAAGCACAGAAGCAGCAAAGAAACAGATGCTGCTTTTACTTGGAAAAGAGCAGAGTTCACCCTGGTAGAGAAACACTGATCCAGCTGTGGTGATGTTTTAGAAGTGAGAACTTAGTGAGCATGCTACAAACACTATGAAGGCAATTCAGTTGCAAAAAAAAACCCCACCAGCCTTCAAAGGCATAGACATCTGGTGTTCCCCATATCAGAAACAAGGTGGAGAGTGATGTTTCATGAGCAACATCATATGAGGAAACGTAGGCATGAAAATAGTCTGTAATGGGGAAGGAAAAGGTAGGAGGAGAAGAAAAACACAGCAGCTGAGCTGGGAAAACTCGATGAGAAATGAAAGCAGTTTGTGTTGGGAGCTCTTTTCTGCAGGACAAGGATGTCATCCACCTCTTGATGCCATCCTGGTCCTGCTCTTTGAATCTGGAGCTCTTTTTGCAGGATACAGCTGAACACTAATTACAAATATTGATGCAGGGGCACGGGGCTGAAACTGAGAGCTTCTGAAAACAGAAGTGCATTTAAGTTATCAAAACTGTATCAGAAAGAGCATGACCAGGAGAACCAGGGGAGTGATTGTACTTGGCTTTGGTGAGGCTGCATCTCCAATCCTGGGTTCAGTTTTGAGTCCCTCACTCCAAGAAGGACATTGAGGGTCTGGAGGGCATCCAGACAAGGGAACAGAGCTGGGGAAGGGGCTGGAGAACAAAGGTTATGAGAGGCTGAGGGACCCCGTGGTTGTTTAACCTGGGGACGAGGAGGCTGAGGGGAGACGTCGTCATTGCCTCCAAATGCCTGAAAGGAGATTGTAGTGAGGGGTGTGCTGGTCTCTCCTCATGAGGGGGGTGCTGGTCTCTTCTCCCAAGGAACAGGCAATAAGATGAATCATAGAATCATAGAATAACCAGGTTGGAAGAGACCCACCAGATCATTGAGTCCAACCATTCCCATCAATCACAAACCCATGTCCCTCAGCACCTCGTCCACCCGGCCCTTAAACCCCTCCAGGGAAGGGGACTCAACCCTCTCCCTGGGCAGCCTGTTCCAGCGACCAATCACCCTTTCCGTGAAAAATCTTTTCCTAATGTCCAGCCTGACCCTCCCCTGGTGGAGCTTGAGGCCATTCCCTCTCGTCCTGTCCCCTGTCACTTGGGAGAAGAGGCAATCACCCTCCTCTCTACAACCTCCTTTCAGGGAGTTGTAGAGAGCAGTGAGGTCTCCCCTCAGCCTCCTCTTCTCCAGGCTAAACCCCCCCAGCTCTCTCAGCCGCTCCTCATAAGGCCTGTTCTCCAGACCCTTCACCAGTTTCATTGCTCTTCTCTGGACTCGCTCCAGAGAGCAAATGGCTTTAAATTGCGCACCAAGGCAGGTTCAGATTGGACATCAGAAGGAATTTCCTCACTGAAAGGGCTCTCAGGCCCTGGCAGAGGCTGCCCAGGGAGGTGGTGGAGTCCCCATCCCTGGAGGGGTTTAAAAGCCAGGTAGACAAGGTGCTCAGGGACCTGGTTTGGTAGTGGACAGATGGGGTTATATCTGACCTCAAAGGTCTTTTCCAACCTAGTGATTCTATGATTCTATGATTCTGAGTCTTGCCTAGAGTGCAGGAGGGAAACTGAGGAAGGGAGAGAGGTGTTTCTGATGACCTGAGCAAAGCAAACCCGTACCGATGTAGGACCAAGTGAACCCACTTTGGCTACACCAAGGTCAGTTGGGATTTGGGAGCACCTGGGACCAACCCACAGCAAGATCCTTCAGGAGGGGGGTGAAGGCAGAAAGGGCAAAAGATTGAGACCCCTTTGTATCCCACAAGAACAAAACCCGAGAGGAACCTTAAGAAGACAGGGAGGAGAGGGAAAAGGAGGCAACGTTCATACCTGAGCTCAATTCCTCCAGCTTCTCCCCTTTCATTAGCAACCCAGGGAAGTTGGGGCGGTGGAGGCACGACCCCCAGCCACAACATTTATCTGCAGCCTGTGAGTGGACAAGAGAACTTATTCTCCTGGCCTTGACAGCGAAATCTTCCCAGGGTAGGAGACTGAGGGTAGGTGGGGGGGTGGAAACCCTTTTCACTGTAAGTCATTAGGAAGAGATAAAGGTCTGCTTCCCTGGGTATTTCACTTGTCCTGCCAGCCACCTTCTCAGCCCTGGGACAACAGTGGGGCCATTTGAAGAGGCCCCTTAATTATCTATTTCCTCCCATTGCTGCTGCTTGCAGAGGGAGCTATGGAAAGGGAAGGAAAAAAAGGGGAAAAAAAAGGCTTATTTCAACAGCCCTTATCTGATAGCGCATTCAAGAGGAGTTTCTCTCACTCCCCCTCCCTCCCAGCCCTCCCTCTGCTTTCTTTTCTTGCCTCCCTCTCCTCCCAGTGCAGGCAGGGAGTGGGTTTTGTTTTCTTGGCCACCAGGAATATGGGGGTAGAGCGGGGTGGGTGGAGGAGTGGTGACAGGGTGACAAAGGAGACCTCACTTTGCAGATAAAGACCAGCCCTGGGGTCCTTTCAGGCAGGACACCCAAGCTCCCATCCTGGGATGGTTTTCAGCCTTGTCCTAATTCAGTGCCATTGTCCTGGCTTTTCTAAAGGAGGATGACAGCTGACATCAGCTCTCTATCTGCAGCAGGTTTTTGTCCTTTTCTTCCAGCTCCAGCCATAGATTTCCCTGATTTGTTATGCAAAAACCAACAGGGGCTTTTATTGATTTAAAAGCAGAGTCTGGATCAATGCAGTGAGATACAGACCTTCTGAGCGCATTTCCATTCTGGTGTTTTTTTCAAGCCTGACCAGAGGATACTACTCAGTTAATGCAGATTTATAGCACGCCAGCTATTGGAGACATCCTGGGAAGACGTGCCCACCATGTCATAGAATCATAGAATCATAGAATCATAGAATCGTAGAATCATAGAATCATAGAATCATAGAATCATAGAATAGTTTGGGTTTGGAAGGGACCTTAAAGCCCATCCAGTTCCACCACCCCTGCCATGGGCAGGGACACCTCCCGCTGGATGAAGGGCTCCAAGCCCCATCTAACCTGGCCTTGAACACCTCCAGGGATGGGGCAGCCACCACTTCCCTGGGCAACTTGTTCCAGCACCTCCCCACCCTCACCATGAAGAAATTCTTCCTTATGTCAAGCTTAAATCTGCCCCTCTCCAGATTATACCCATTGCCCCTTGTCCTATCACTACGAGCCTCTGTGAACAGTCCCTCTCCAGCTTTCTTGGAGCCCCTTCAGGTAGTGGAAGGTCACTCTAAGGTCTCCTTGGAGCCTTCTCTTCTCCAGGCTGAACAAGCCCAACTGTCTCAGCCTGGCCTCGTATGGAAGGTGCTTCATCTCCTTCTGATGTTGGGGACTCTAAAACTGGACACAGCACTCCAGATGAGGTCTCACAAGAGAGGAATAGAGGGGCAGAATCACCTCCCTCGACCTGCTGGCCACACTTCTGTTGATGCAGACCAGGACTTGGTTGGTTGTGAGTGCACATTAACCAGCTCACAATATTCCATGACTTCCTGGGTGCCTTTTAACCCTTTCAGCACAGCAGTGGTTAATGACCTAGAGCACTGTCTGAAAATGGGAGGGGAGACCTCATCACTGTCTACAAGTGTGTGAAAGGAGGTTGCAGTGAGGGGGTTCTTCTGAGTGACGGGCGATAGGACAAGAGCAAATGACTTCAAGTTGCACCAGGGCAGGGTCAGATTGGACATCAAAACAACTTTCCTCACTGAAAAGGTTCTCAGGCCCTGGCAGAGGCTGCCCAGGGAGGTGGTTGAGTCCCCATTCCTGGAGGGATTTAATAGACAAGTAGACGAGGTGCTCCAGGACCTGGAGAATCACCAACCTGGTGATTCTGTGATTCACCCTGAGATGCTGACCGTGTTTGGGGACTCAAACTCACCATTAAACCAGGTGGCAGAGGATGCACCTTACATGTTCCATGCACAGTGAGCAGGAGAGAAAAACATTGGGGAATCTTCATGTTGTAGGAAAAACTGAACCAAATACAAACAATTTGCAGATTTACTATGTTATTCTCTATGTCTACCTAAAAAGGAGGTTGTAGCAAGGTGGGGGGCAGTCTTTTCTCCATGGTAGTCAGTGACAAGACAAGGGGAAATGGCCTTAAGGTGTACCAGGGGAGATTGAGGTTGGATATTAGGAGGAATTTCTTTACTGAAAGGGTTGTTGAGCATTGGAAGAGGCTGTCCAGGGAGGTGGTTGAGTCACCATCCCTGGAGGTGTCTAAAAGACACATTGATGTCATACTCAAGGACATGGTCTGGTGGTGGACTTAGCAGGGCTGGATCAATGGTTGGACTGGAAGACTTTAAATGTCTTTTCCAACCAAAACCATTCTACGAGCTTCTCTGTGTTATTTTGGAGCTCCGCAAACAGAATAGTCACAACAGAAAATAAGTTGTCTTCTGCAGGGCTAGACAAGGTCAGGAACATCTGAGTGCAATGTTCTTTCCAGTCTTATTTTCACAGCAATCAAAATGACTAAAAATAAGCGGGATGACATCTACACCATTTTTATTTAGATCGAAATAATTGAAACACATGGATGAAAGGTCTGTGTTTTATTTTCTTTCATGTGGAATTCACTCTGCCTTCCAAACACTAAGAAATTATATGTGTGTGTGCGTGTGTGCGTGTGTCTGAATGTGCCCCGGTCGTATTTCTATTCTGTATTTTAGTCATTAAAAACAAAGTTTCGGTTGAAACAACCCATGTGCTGGACCAGCAATTGTTATTTATTTAGCCAGATGTCACCTCTTGGCAAATCGCTATCCGCTTTGGGTTTTAGTCATAAAAAATAATACATGAAAACCATGGAATGTTACCCAAAGTGGAAACTTGGGACAGATGGACATTGCCGAAGAAGGGAGGCCAAGGAAGCTGCTCGAGTCCCACGTCCCTCCCTGTCCATGCTGCTTCACTTGCTCCTCTCTTGCTGACTCTGTTTTGGATGACTCTTCTTTGCTCCCTCAGAGACGTGGCTGTGGGGACAACTCAATCCCATGATCCCACCTCGTAGCATGGAAGGGTGAGATTGCACCCAGATGGGTTCTGATCACCCCACACGCTGCTCCAAACCAAGTCTAGAAGGCTTTGTGCCTTCAAACTAGCTTGTGGCACATAGGAGGTCCAACACAAAAACGAGACCGTGCTGGCTGAGAGATTTGGGGTTGTTCTACTAGAGGCTCTGGGGAGACCTCAGAACACCTTTCAGTACTGAAAGGGGTTCCAGGAAAGCTGGGGAGGGACTTTTTATAAGGGCCTGGAGTGACAGGACAAAGGGGAATGGCTTTAAATTGGAAGGGGGAAGATTGAATTAGATATTAGGAAGAAATTCTTCACAGTGAGGGTGGGGAGACCCTTGTCCAGGTTACACAAGGAAGCTGTGGCTGCCTCTTCCCTTGAGGTGTTGAAGGCCGGGTTGGATGAGGCCAACTGGATCTTTGGGATCTCTTTACTGCAAGCATCAATCAATAATTGAAAGTTTCCATTGTGCATTTCTTCAGTTTCACAAGAAACGTGATGTGAACTCGCTGTTCACTCTTGCACACCAGCCTTTTCCAATGCAGGGTAAGAAAACCTCTCTATTCAAACACGTGCCCACTCGTACTGTGTGGAGCGATCAAGTTCAGTACTGGAAGCTGCTCTAAAGTCTCCCTGGAGCCTTCTCTTCTCCAGGCTGAACAAGCCCAGCTCTCTCAGACTGTCCTCATAGCAGAGGGGCTCCAACCCTCACATCATCTTTGTGGCCTCCTCTGGACCTGTTCCAACAGCTCCGTATCCTTCTTATGTTGAGGATTCCAGATGTGGAGTAGGAGAACGAGTCCTGTGCGAGGCATCAGGACTCCCTGCACAGCAGACAGGGTAAGCAGGCATCAGTTCTGCAGAAAATTATGTTCCTCTGCTACCGTGGCATTAAAAAAAGTCCTCCAAGGGGACGAGGGAGACGATGATGTCTGCAAGAGCAGAGCTGGAGGTTCTACACGAACTTGGACAGGCCCCAAGGAATTTCACCAGCCTATTAAGGGAGCATTTACATTGACCACAAGTTGCTTAATGTTTACTATGTTAAATAATCCAAATTCCAGGGAAGTCTTTGTTCCTCTGCGTTCGGAGTAGGGGGGTATAAGCGATACCTACAAGCAGCGCTCTCCAAGCTCTAATAGCTTTGGCCCTGTTCGCTCGCTGTGTCCCGGTGGCTTTTGTGCAGTGACCCAGCAGAGCATAACTCCTTGCTAAGCACATGTTCCCAGGAGAACAGGTCATACTTCAGGGCTCCAACCTCCATGCCAGGACCCTCCTGGGCCCGTCGAGGGGAGAGTTAAGCCTCTTTCCCTGAGAAGTGATATTATCAGTTCTTTTCTCAGAGAAACCCCATTATGCCTGAATAGAGCGGAGCAGGGATATAGGCAAAGAGACGATAATGATTCCTTTTTTATTTTGAAGCAACATAAAAGACAGCCAGGACTTCAGCAAGAAACCTGATGAGTTAAGAGGCAGCACCGAGGTCTCAATGGAGATGGGGTATTCTTCCCTTCCTCGGGCTCTAGAGGCATTTTGGAGTGATCAGAGCAAGAGGGGAGTCAGTAACAGCCAGCCTGATAAAGGGATCATTGACTATAGAAGGTGAGCATGGGGAGGAGGGTTTTCACATAAGATTTGGGCCAGAGCCAATGGACTTAATCATCTTGGCTCCCAGGCTGGCTCCCGGTAGCTCCAAATCCCGCCCTTGTTCACTCAGCTGCGTTGGTGTTGGGAAAACATGAGTGAGGTCAGCAGAAACCCCTGTGAATGGAGGTTTTTTCCTACTGAAAAGAAGAGAGAGGGGGATTCAGACCCACCAATTTCAGCTGCAGTGGCTGAGATGTTAAGAAAGCAAAGTGTTTCCTGCTGGCCCAGCATGATGGGGTTCAATCCATGAGGCTCTTCATGCTCTACTGTACAAGGCAGACTGCTCTGCAACAACCCTCCTGTGAGGTAAAACAAGAGTTTGGGGATGAAATGTGGGGAAGAACTGTGACCAGCAGGGTGAGGGAGGTGATTCTGGCCCTCTATTCCTCTCTTGTGAGACCTCATCTGGACTATTGTGTCCAGTTCTGGAATCCTCAACATAAGAAGGAGATGGAGGTGTTGGAATGAGTCCAGAGGGGGCTGCAAAGATGACCAGAGGACTGGAGCACCTCCCGTACGAGGACAGGCTGAGAGAGTTGGGGTTGTTCAGCCTGAAGAAGAGAAGGCTCCAAGGAGATCTTAGAGTGACCTTCCAGTACCTGAAGGGGCTACAGGAAAGCTGGGGAGGGACTGTTCACAAAGGCTCGTGGTGATAGGATGAGGGGCAATGGGTATAAACTGGAAAGGGCCAGATTTAGACTAGGCATAAGGAGGAACATCTTCACTATGAGAGTGGTGAGGCACTGGGACAGGTTGCCCAGAGCAGTGGTGGCTGCCGCATTCCTGGAGGTGCTCAAGGCCAGGTTGGATGGGGCTTGGGTAGCCTGATCTAGTGGGAGGTGTCTAGTAGCAACTGGATGATCTTTTAGGTGCATTCCAACCCAAACTATTCCATGATTCTATGATTCCGTGATTCTATGTGCTGGGATTCCCTGGCTTCCTCAACACTGCTGGCCTCTCTCTTCTCCACAGCATCCTACATCCAGTCCTTCGTGTCTTCCCACAGGTTGGAGTTGTGCAGCTACACATAGTGTTTGAAATAGTGTTTGCCACATAGAAATAGTGTTTGCCACACTATTTCTCCAGCACTTGCACCATCACATCTGTTTTGGTGCCCAGATCGTAGAATCGTGGAATCATTAAGGTTGGAAAAGACCTCTCAGCTCATCCAGTCTCAGCCCAGCCCCAATATGCCTGCTAAACCACGTCCCAAAGCACCACATCTACATGTTTTTTGGACCCCTCCAGGGATGGAGATGCCACCACTTCCCTGGGCATCCTCTTCCAAAGCTTCACCACTCTTTCAGTACAGACGTTTACAGATCGGAAGCTCTGCACATCCTTTGTTGTCTGCAAGCTGTCCAATATTTCCGTGTCACAGCCACAGCGAGACCTTGCATGTTTCACAAACAAAACTCTTCAGGCCCTTGGGCTCTTGGGTCTGATGAGGTTTTTCCTCTGGTTTTGTGGCAGAGCACATGACAGCTCCTGTGGTGTGGGATCCAAGATAAAATTTACAGCCGTGATATAAGTGGTTTCACATTAGGACCCAGTGACTCCTCCATGAGATCTTCACAAGCCAAACAATTCCTGCAGAAGAAGCTGCTGAACATGGTGGAGAAGGTGGAGGAGACATTCCCAAAAGCATTTAAGGAAGTCATGCATTAAGATAGGACAGAAAAGAAAGGCTTGGCTGAGGAAGGGACAGCAATCCTGCCTCTTGTATGATTTCCACAAGTGGATACCAACTCACAAGCCCCTTCTGGGTTGTCAGTCATGGGCTTGCACTGAGTGGGGAGAGAGTAGCAGGAGCTGAGGGCAGAAGAAATGGTGATACGATTGGAATCAATGATTTCAAATGTCTTCTCCAACTAAATGATTCTGTGATTCTATGGTTCAGGGGGCTCAGAATTAATACCAGAGCTGTGAATATTTAGTAGTGGTGGAGGTTTGGGGAACCTGCCTGATGCTGCCAACAGTGAAGGATGTATCAGAGCTAAAGATGATGCTGGAGTTAAAGCAGGTGGAAATTCTGATGGTTCCTCTGGACACAGAGGCTGAGACTACTGCAGGGAGCAGGAGAAACGAGTGTCAGGAGCTGAAACTACAGAAGTGATACTGCAGGGGATGGAGTCAAAACCTCAGGGAGGTTTACAAAGACTCACCCAGGGAAGTTGTGTCTGCCCCATCCCTGGAGGTGCTCAAGGCCAGGTGGATGGGGCTTGGAGCAACCTGATCCAGTGGGAGGTGTCCCAGCCCATAGCAGGGGGGTGAAACTAGATGATCGTTAAGGTCCTTTCCAACCCAAACCATTCTATGATTTAACCCTGGCTCCCAGAAACCAAGGTCTGCATGGTGGACCCGTGCCTCTGCAGAAAACTCCACTGCAGGTTGTAGGCAATGAAGGCAATTACTCTTCCCTCCCCAAACTGTTTGCTAAGTCAGAAGAGGGTGTGGTGATGGGAGCAATAAAATATGGGATGTAATCTGTGCACCTGCTGCAATCTCCCCTCTCTCTGCCTGTACGAGCAGCCTGGCTTCCTGATTTATGAGCATGATTTACGGCTCCTTTCCACGCCGCGGGCTGCCTGTGCACTCTCCTTGAAGCAATCTAAGCTGAACATGATATGAAAAGGGAGAGGCTGCATCGTATTTCTGCCACGCTGCTTGTCAGACGGAACCGAAAAGCAAACTCTGGTGAGTTCAGCTTCCTCTCTTTTTAATCCCAGGAGAGTTTCATCTCCAAGTGCCTTTCTCTAACTCTCTCAGGAAGGACGAGGGCAGTGGGGCTCCCAAAGCGAGCACATGATCTGTGCTCTCCCTTTTGCCTTGAGGCCAAGGAACGAGTCTTTGCTAATTTTATTTAGCAATACAGACCTAGCAAAGGCAGAAGAGATGCAGCATTGTTTGACCCTCTCCATTTCATGGTTCTGCCTCAAAATCATAGAATCACTAAGTTGGAAAAGATCTTTGAGATCATCAAGCCAAACCATACCTGTCCACTGCTAAATCATATCCCTAAGTACTTAATCTACCTGTCTTAATCTAGCTGTCTTTTAAATCCCAAACCATACCTGTCCCCCATCCCTGGAGGGGTTCAAGGCCAGGTTGGAAGGGGCTTGGAGCAACCAGATCCAGTGGGAGGTGTCCCTGCCCATGGCAGGGGTGGAAATCATGGGCTTTGAGGTCCCTCTGGGCTTGCTCTAACAGATCAATGTCCTTCCTCTGACTATGTGTGAGCAATTAATGGTAATTCCAGTTGACAATTGTACCCGTTTCCTGAGTGAAACACCAAGATCCATCCTAAGGAAGTGTTTCTCATAGCTGTTTAATTAATGATAAACAGAACCTTTGCTGTTGCTGCTGTTCAAAAAAAAAAAAAAGCAAAAGAAGAAAGAAATTGGAGCAGCTTTCTCTTGCACATAAATCCGTCCCGAGGGGCTCCCACGACAAGGAACAGACATGGTGCTTCACTCCCCACCGTCATGCTTCATCCGTTCATTCCAGTGTCATGAGGTGGGGAGTGAAGCCCCATGTATGATCTTGTCGTGGGAGCCTGGGAGGCATCCAGGCCAAGAGAAGCTGCTCCAAATGGGCTGGAAAAGAAATTCAGGCAGGCCTTGCGTGCTCTGCCCCGTTTCAGAAGAAGTGCCGACATCTCCTGGAAGCTCTTGACTCAGATCATTGTTCTGTCGTTCCGATGCTTCCTCATATGTTTCTTGCATGGCTCTATTTATTTTTGACCAAGGACATGTGTCTGTAAATAAGCAATTTAATGAGTTTGCTTTTGCTCTTCTACTGGGTTCGGAAGTGTATCTACATCAGTCCCTCTCCCAGTAATACCCTGGTGCACCCAGTAGACTTGTCCCACACCCGTAGCTGAATACGTCCAACACGAATCAAAGGGCTTGAGCCCAGAAAGCCAACCATACCCTGGGCTGCATGCAGAGTTGCGTGGCCACCAGGGCCAGGGAGGGGATTCTGACCCTCTGCTCCGCTCTGGGAGACTCACCTGGAGTCCTATGTCCATTTCTGGAGTCCTCAGCACGGGGAGGACATGGAGCTGTTGGAACAGATCCAGAGGAGGCCATGGAGATGATGCGAGGGCTGGAGCACATATGCTCTTCTCCAGGCTGAGAGTTGGGGTTGCTCAGCCTGGAGAAGTGAAGGCTCCAGGGAGACCTTCAAGCAGCTTCCAGTACCAGAAGGGGCCACAAGAAAGCCGGAGAGAGACTTTTTACAAGGGCTTGGAGCGATAGGACGAGGGGCAATGGCTTTAAATTGGAAGGAGGACAAAAGAAAACTCTTGGAAGGCTCTAGAAGGAACTTCGAGCTGCCCACGGCTCAGCAAGGCTCCCACCCAGGGGCCCAGAGCACTTGAGACAACAGCTTCATCAACACAGGAGACATGATTTCACTGGTTAGAGACCAGCAGAGAAGGAGATTTGCTGGGTGCAGGACAGACTTGAGAATCCTAGAATGTCCTGAGTTGGAAGGGACCCACAAGGATCATCAAGTCCTGCTCCTGTCCCTGCACAGGACAACCCCAACATTCAAACCATCAGAACAGTGGGAAAGAGAAAAGAGAAGGAAAGGAAGTAAAAGGAAAGGCTTCCTTGGAGCTGGTGAAGTCTTGATCCATAGTTACACACATCCAAGGTCAGTGGGTTGATGTTGTGACACGTGCCAATCTGTCTTTTATATCTTCTGGACCTCTCGGGTTCCACCTCCATCCCTCCCCCAGAGCAGTGATTGACAAGGGACCCCATGCATGTGTTGTGAGTTGTTCTGGAACGTTCTCTGTGGCACATACTCTCTCGTTTCCCTGGATGGGGAGGTGTCTGGAATGGATCGTTGGTCCCGCGCATGCTCAGTCTCCACTTTGTGCCAACCAGTGCTTCACCCCTCCAGGCTTGTGCATGGTTGCTCAGACTCCCTACTTTTCCTGAGTTACTGTGGAGGGACGTTGCGCACACATCAACGCCTTCCACCAACCAGGAGTTGTTGTTGGGAGACACCAAACTACATCCTTGTTTCAGGCATCTAGTGCTCTCAAGCACAGTTTTGAGCCACTCCACTCAACAACTAACAAATGTCACCACTGCAACAGTCTGGGACAAAAATCCAGCTGGAGCAGGCTCTGAGATACATGTTTAAGTGTCCTCCATCATTTGAGAAGTATTGATGAGCAATGCATGTGGCCTTGAATCCTGCTTAGAAGCTACTTGTTAGAGCACTGGGTAGGTAGGACTGATTTGGACCTTCCATCAGGTTCTGGAACCTCCTCTGACCTCAATATTGTAGAATCAAAGAATCATGGAATGATTAAGGTTGGAAAAGACCTCTAACATCTTTGAGGATGCTTGTTGAAGTGCAGTGTAGGTAGGATTGATTTGGACTCTCCATCAAATCCTGGTACCTCCTCTGACCTCATGATTATAGAATTATAGAATCATGGAATGATTAAGGTTGGAAAAGACCTCTAAGATTAGCAAGTCCATCCAGCAGCCACTGTGCCTACTAAACCATGTCCCAAACAAGGCAGCTTTCACCACCCACACAGCACATGTTAAGTTTGAAGAAATCCTGTTTCTTGTTTTCCTGGTTGGAAAAGTTTCCTCTGGCACTCAACGCGGCCACCAAGGAAGGGAAAGGGTAGGATCTGGCAGGTGGGTGGTTCTGGGAGGTCAGTGGAACAGCGGGTGGATTCCCAGCCAAGGCAATAAGGCTGAAGCTCTGCTTCTCTTCCCATCTGTCACAGGCAGTCCTTTTTCTGCTGCATCCTTCCAGCTTCTTGGGATGGGCTGAGAGTTTTCTTTCTAGTGTTGTTTTGGGTGAGTGAATGACTCTTCAGAAGCTGGGATGCTCGAAAGACCGGCCGAGGATTTCTCTCCAGGGTGCTGGGTAGCCCAGATCTGCTGCTGGTGTGGAGTCCATTCATGAGTACATCCTTGCAGAGAGAATTCTTTATAAGTGCCATTAACTTTTTATTAGTGCTTAACCCTCTGGAAAAACAAACCTAAACAGATGACTATTTAGAAACAGTTTCTTAGTGCTCTTGGTGGCCCCATGCTGCAAAAGAACCAGGTGAAAAGGGACTTCTTTTACAGACAGAATGCTGCCAAGCAGAGCTGTGGGCTGGAAGCAGATATTAGTGGCTGAAAATGTTGATTAGGAAGTAGAGAAATTAATCCTTCTGAAGAAAAGAAAGCTGTGGAACCTGCATTCTGGACCTGGCTTGATGTATAAGCTGAAGGGGGCTACAAGAAAACCAGAGAGGGACTTTTTACAAAAGCTTGAGGTGACAGGACTAGGGGCAATGGGTATAAACTGGAGAGGGGAAGATTTAGACTAGACATAAGGAGGAATTTCTTCATGATGAGGGTGGTGAGGTGCTGGAAGAGGTTGCCCGGGGAAGTGGTGGCTGTCCCATCCCTGGAGGGGTTCAAGGCCAGGTTGGATGGGACCTTGGACAACCTGATCTAGTGGGAGGTGTCCCTGCCTGTCACACGGGAGTTGGAACAGGATGATCTTTAAGGTCCCTTCCAACCCAAATTATTCCATGATTCTATAATTCTATGATTTCTTTTCCTATCACTCATTTTCCCTACTGTGAAACGTAAACACACCACCTGGAGAACTGTGTCCAGCTCTGGAATCCCCAACATAAGAAGGGGGATGGAACTGTTCAAACAGATCCAGGAGAGGCCACGGAGATGATCTGAGGGCTGGAGAACATCTGCTATGAGGCCAAATTGGGGTTGTTCAGTCTAGAGATGAGAAGGCTCCAGGAAGACCTTAGAGCAGCTTCCAGTATGGAAAAGGGCTATAGGAAAGCTGGGTAGGAAGTTTTCCCAAGGGCCTGGAGTGATGGGATGAGGGGAGATGGCTTTAAATTGGAACGGGTAATTGTTTTGCACATCCTCAAAACTTCTGCCTTTTCCAAGAAAGTATGGGAAGGAAAAAGAATCTCTGAATTTAAAGTTCACATGGAAGGAGCTGCTGCAAGGTTTTCTTTTCCCTTAGGTGCATTTCAATAAGGTGACCGCCAGCGCAAGCCGCAGCTGCTGTAAATCCAAGCTCCAAATGTCAGAGTCATAAACTATTTTGATGAAATGCCATCAAAGAAATCATATTTATCGGGATGATTTGTTGATACTGAATATCCAAACAGTTTGGAGTGCAGTAAAGTTCAGGGGGATGCAGGGATTTACGACTCTCTCTTGCTGGGGTTGTTAATAACATTGCAGGAGACAAAACAAGAATGTTCTGGGGACGTGAATGGCTCAAGGAGGGATGAAGAGTTTCTTAGTTCTGAAAAGAGTAAAGAGGTCACCAGCATGTTTACGGAAGCAGATTATAGTCCCATTTAAACAGGCAGCTCCCTGGACCTGAGGAGAGGAGTTACTCATCACGGCCTTCATTTTTGGCTTTATTCAGTTCTTACAGATCTGATGACTTGAGATGGGTTGTGATGGTTTAGTGTTTGATAGAAATGGTTGGACTCGATAATCCGGTGGGTCTCTTCCAACCTGGAGATTCTATGATTCTATGTTGGGAAATGCAACCCATTGCTATCATAGAATTATACAATGCTTTGGATCAGAAGCGTCTGATCATCCTTAGAGCCTTCTCTGGACCCCTTCCAACAGTTTCATATCCTTCTTATGTTGAGAATTCCAGAACTGGACACAATACACCAGATGAAGTCTCAGAAGGGAGGAATAGAGGGGCAGAATCCCCTCCCTTGCCCTGCTGGCCACATTGCTCTGGATGCAGCCCAGGACATGGGTGATTTCTGGGCTATGTGAGCACCTTGCTGTCTCATGTCGAGCTTCTCATCCCCCAGCACCCCAAGTCCTTCTCCTCAGGGCAGCTCTCAATCACATCATTCCCCACCACGTACTGAAATCGGTGATTGCCCCGACCCAGATGTAGGACCTTGCACGTGGCTTTGTTGAACCTCATGAAGTTCTACCATCCCAACTTCTCCATCATTTCCAGGTCCCTCTGGATGCCATCCCCTCCTTCTGGTGTGGGAACTGCACCACTCAGCTTGGTGTCACCTGAGAACTTGCTGAGGGAGCCCTCGATCTCGCTGTCTGTGTAATTGATGAAGATATTAAACAGCACTGGTCCCAATACAGACCCCTGAGGGTCACCACTGGTCACAGAGTTTGGGAAGCAACTGTTTCCACAGCAGGATTTAGGATTGTATTTGATCTCAGGTTCTCAGCAAGAGGCGAATGGCCCCATGAAACATAATAAATAAGTCTGGGAAGATTGTTAAGTTGGTCAAATTTCCCATTGGATACGTTAATCGGTTAAAAAAAATGAGTTGTCTGATTAAATTGGGCATTTTATGGGCTGTATTGTCTCTGTTGTCTCTCTTGGTGGATAAAACAGAACAATTGTTGTCTGAAAAACAAAATTCTCTCGATTTTTGACAGATTCTTAACAACAAAAAGCTGAGATTGTACGAGGACAAAGAAAGACCCAGACATTGCCCGTTTCTTGTTGTCTTCTCTAGTGGTAGATGAGACCAGGATTTTGCAATGCTGATGGGACAAGGTTCCCAAAAATTTTAATTTTATTTCTTTCCTTCTTTTTGATTTTATTTTTTTTGTTTTTTTCCTCTCTTTTTATTTTACAGCATGAGCTTCAGGGGGTGGAAACAGTGGAAAGTCACTCAGTTAGATGACTTTTGAGAAGCATCTACCTTGGAATACTGGCTGATCTTCTGAAAGGGAAATATTGAACCTGGGATTTAGGTGATTATTTTGATTTTTGTTTTTTAATCAATCCACATACTTGGATATAAACAGGATAATTCATAGAATCATAGAATGGTTTGGGTGGGAAGGGACATTAAAACCCCATCCAGTTCCACCCCTTGCCATGGGCAAGGATACCTCCCACTGGATTTATTTGCTCCAAGCCCCACCCAACTTGGCCTTGGACACCTCCAGGGATGGAACAGCCACCACTGCTCTGGGTAACCTGGGCCAGGGCCACCTTCTCCTCATAAGGCATGCGCTCTAAACCCTTCATCAGCTTCTTTGCCCTTCTCTGGACATACTCCAGCATCTTAGAATCACAGAATCACCAGGTTGGAAAAGACCCCCGGGATCATCGAGTCCAACCATTCCCATCAATCACTAACCCATGTCCCTCAGCACCTCGTCCACCCGGCCCTTAAACCCCTCCAGGGAAGGGGACTCAACCCCCTCCCTGGGCAGCCTCTGCCAGTGCCTGATGACCCTTTCCAGGAAAAATTTCTTTCTGATGTCCAGCCTGACCCTCCCCTTGTGGAGCTTGAGGCCGTTCCCTCTCGTCCTGTCCCCTGTCCCTGGGGAGAAGAGCCCAGCTCCCTCCTCTCCACAACCTCCTCTCAGGGAGTTGCAGAGAGCAATGAGGTCTCCCCTCAGCCTCCTCTTCTCCAGGATAAACACCCCCAGCTCTCTCCTCTTCTTCTCCAGCCCCCTCACCAGTTTCGTTGTTCTTCTCTGGACTCGCTCCAGAGCCTCAACATCCTTCTTGTGGGGAGGGTCCCAGAACTGACCCCAGGATTCGAGGAGCGGTCTCACCAGTGCCGAGTCCAGAGGGAGAAGAACCTCCCTGGCCCTGCTGGCCACACCGTGTCTGATCCAAGCCAAGATGCCATTGACGTCCTTCTTGTAGTGAGGTGCCCAAAACTGAACTCCATGTTCACCACCATAGTAAAATGACATAATACTACAGGCATTGACCACCAGACCAGACGGAGTCTTGGGTGAGATCTTGGTTGAGAGCTGCTGTAGATGACTAAGAATTGATTTTCCTGTTTATGCTCATGTAGGAAGGTTGGAAATCTCACAGTTTGCTTGGGTTTTGGATAGTCCTGGTTAGTGCAACACCGCAGCTCCTTTGCTATAGCGCCGTTGACCACACCAGTTCATTTTCCCACGTTTCAACTCACCCGTCCTATGGGAAAAGTGGGCAGAAATAACAAACCACTTCCAGGGGTCTGATGAATTCATCCTAGTTTGCAAAAGACTTTCAAATCCTCAGGAGAGGGTGGTGAAGATGCAGTGACAGATGAGAGAGGATTTTCATCACAATCCTTCTCTGGGAAAGGAGTGAAGTTCCTTATCCACATTAGCTACTGCTTCTTTTTAAAAATGGGTATTTCTCTGCCTCGTAGAGTAAATATCAGAAGATTTTTATTTTCTGGAGCAGAGGACCATGTTTACATTCACAGAAGACAACTATTGCACTCTTAGCTCTCTTATCATCGAATGGTTTGGGTTGGAAGGTGTATGGTGAATATAGGTGACCACCACCACTCGTTGCAGTGGGACCACCTGCATCCACAAAGCTCACCTGAGACCTTCATCTCAGCTTGTTTTGTTGAGCCAGCAAGGTCCAAGCACAGTCTGGGACAGACCTGGAGCTTTTGCAGGGAAGAAGATAAGTGAATTCATAGAATCATGGGATTATTTGAGTTGGAAGGGACCATAAAGCTCATCTAGTTCCAATACTTTGCCATGGACAGGGACACCTCCCACTGGAACAGGTTGCTCCCAGCCCCATCCAACCTGGCCTTGAACACCTCCAGGGATGGGGCAGCCACAGCTTCCCCAGGCAACTTGAGCCAGTGTTCTCAAGGTTTACAGCCTCATCTGAAGTAGTCCTGAGGCTGTATAAAACCTCATAAAATAAAAACATTAAAAGCCCCAAACAGAGCCCTTCATTGATCATTTCTGTACAATTAGGACACTGTCAGTAAAAAAAAAAAAAAGCATTACTCTTCAGGAAATCACCTTCTGAAAACCAGGTTAAAACCAGACAAGGTGCTGAATGCTTGTGAACAGTCAGAATTCCATCTTTTGTGGCAAAATATTTCATTCCTGACACAGGAGAGGGCAGACTATTTGATAGAGGGTGTGGAGGAGGAACCCATCGATCAATATTATAACACTGGTGCATTATCTCAGTGACTGGGGGGGCTCTGGAGTGATAAACAGGGATTTATAGGTCACCAAGGGACGTTTTCCATTAAAGTGCTGTTAGGTTCTGAAAAGGGAATTTGTAAAAATGACATTGTGGTTGTCTCTAGCTGTCCTCCCCATGCGAGTTTCCGATGAGGAGGGTGTTTCTCAAAGAGAATTCCTGAACTGTGCAGGATTCCAAGCTCTTGGTCCCAGGTTGTGGCAGATGAATACAAGTCCTACTGTAAATACACTAAACCTGCTCATATAAGGATCCTCAGGGTTTACAGTTCCTACACTGGGTTCCTTTAATGATAAGATGCTGGATTTCAACATAAGTTATAAGTTCTTGGAATATTAGAGCAGCCCAGAGGAGAAGGACTTGGGGTGCTGGGGAAGGAGAAGCTCAACAGGAGCCACAACTTGTGCTCACAGCTCAGAAACCCCTCGTGTTCTGGGCTGCATCCAGAGCCGCGTGGCCACCAGGGCCAGGGAGGGGATCCTGCCCCTCTGCTCTGCTCGGGGAAGACCTCATCTGGTATCTGGATGGGCTTCAAGTTCCCTTCCAACCCAAAACATTCCATGATTCTATGAAATACAATCTGTGCTGTTTCTTTGAAAAATTATGGACACTGACATTTTACACCTGTAATTATGATAAAAGCTCTCAGCACAAGCCTGCGACTGTTTCCAGCCAATAAATCATCTTAACCCCTTGCTTTTAGGAGTTTGGGATCAGCCCTCATCTATAAATTAGTAGCAAATGCTAATGGCCCTGCTCACAGCTGCCATCTCATGCTTTGGAGATGAAACACACCACGGAGGAAGCTGGAGTGGTCACAGAGCCTCCTTTTCCTTCTCCTGCCCCAAAACTCACTAACAGAAATGTAGTTATTTCTAAACTCCATCCAGGACTGCAGGGATTTAACAGTCCCAGTTTCTTCTGCTGAGGATTTGATCCACACAGTCACTGTGTGGATGTGCAGACCAGTGAAAAATGAACGTCCAGGTCATCTTCAGCAGATGCAACTGAGATGGAAACCACATCTCTATGACTTCTATCTTTTGTCTCACAGGGAGCTTACGAAGGAACTCGGAGTACATGCTCTGAATGTGGACAGATTCCATGTTCAGAGCATTATCCATTCTTACATTATTATTATTATTATTATTATTTTTATTATTATTATTATTATTATTATTATTATTATTATTATTATTATTATAACTGGATCATAGAATCATAGAATCATAGAATCATAGAATCATAGAACAGTTTGGGTTGGAAGAGACCTTGAAGATCATCTAGTTCCAACCCCCCTGAGACGGGCAGGGACATGAAATTTAAGGTCCCTTCCAACACAAATCATTCCATGATTCAAAATCCATCCATGCTTAAGTACAGAGACGTTGAGTGAGTGACACAGAAGACTGGAGAGTGTGGGTTTTACCACTTAAATGACAGTGACTTTGTACAAGGAAGGTGGCAGCAGGTGGTAGGTGTGGTCGAATCTGATTTTCCCTTCAGCAATGTTTGTAATTTTTTTTTTTTGGTGGGGGGTTGGTTAGAGGCAGGGAAATGGGACTTGGTAGCTCCTTACCCTCATTGAAACGCTGCTGCTGGAGAGCACTGGCACAACAGCGAGGAGAGGAATTCCCTCCTCTATGAGCATCTTGAAACGAGAGCCAGGAAAACGAAACCAGATGGCATTAAAATGTATGCAAAGAGAGCTAATGATGGAAGAGCTTCCCACCCCATGCCGATTCCGTGTCTTTGCATGACATAAACCTGGCCAAACTATAAAATAAAACGATTTTCACGTGGCTCATAATGAAAGGGAGAGAAGGAGCTAGAAGACACTTGCAGAGAGGATGGTAAATGCAGGAGAGGGAGAAAGGAGAGCCACACACTTTCCCTGGACCAGGAGAAACCCCAGCATACTGGACTAATGGAGCTCCCATGGAATGTGCTCCTGCCAGGATAATGTTCTGGGCTGGGTTTATGCACAGGATTTCGAGACATCTGACACCACCGAGTGCTTAATAGCGGGTTAGCACAACCCTAGACTCTTTGCGGTCACCAGTCACGGTGGGGGAGACGGGGAATACAGTCATGAGTCGCTTTAATCACAGGGAAGCAGTCTTTTCCATACACAGTAAATGACCCAGGAGGAATCCCCAGCATTAGAAGGAGATGGAACTGTTGGAGCAGGTCCAGAGGAGGCCACGGAGGTCATCTGAGAGCTGGAGCACCTCTGCTACAAGGACAGGCTGAGAGAGTTGGGGTTGTTCAGCGTGGAGAAGATAAGGCTATGGGGAGACCTTAGAGCAGCTTCCAGTACCTGAAGGGGACACAGGAAAGCTGGGGAGGGGCTTTTTAGAAGAGCATGGAGTGAGAGGATGAGGAGGAATGGCTTGAAATTGGATGGGGGAATTAGATTAGACACTAGGAAGAAATTCTTAACAATGAGGGTGGGAAGACCTCGGCCCAGGTTGCCCAGGGAAGGGCAGCTGCTCCATCTCTGGAGGGGTTCAAGGCCAGGTTGGATGGGGCTGGGAGCCCCTGATCCAGTGGGAGGTGTCCCTGACCATGGCAGGGGGTGGAACTGGATGGACTTTGAAGTCCCTTCCAACCCAAAGCACTCCATGATTCTATGATGCAAAAATATCTAAGCATGTTTTGAAGGAGGTCACAGTCATCACGTTGGAAGTGGCGGGGAAATCATTTCCCCAGGGGCTCACAGCAAACCCAGGAATCATGAGTGACCTCACTGGGAAAAACTAAATGCTTTGCCTAGCTGGTATCTCTTCCCACCCTCTGGAATTGTCTAGGCTGTTGGAAAAGCCTGGTTTGCATCAATATGAGTTCACCAAATGCCTCAGGACTCATTCGTGTCCCCGTCACCAGAGTGGTTGTGACAATTCCCAGTGGGAGCAGGCCATGGGTTTGGATATCCCCAGACCTTTGTCTTGTTTTGTTTTGATGGTGCCTGTTTGTTTGAGTCAAAACTGTGCCAGGGACCATGCTGACATTTGACATATGGGAATAACTGTGGGACAGTGCTCCAAGCAGGACCTGACCCTCTATTGATGCCACCACTGATCCTTCTGGCTTTGCATAAATTGAACAGAAGGCAGATATGGAGGGGAGGAAAGGGCTGGGGAGCAAACCCAGCTAGCACGGTGTTTTATTCATTGAACAGTGGGGAAGCCGACTTCAAATTCTCAGTTTTGGGGTGCCTGAGTCCTAACAAACTCATTCACGTGACTCACCCTGTATCCCAGCAGTTCCTCTCCACCACTGGGAATGACGAGTGCTGGAGGGTCCTGCAGGATTCCCACTTGGGCTCTGCAGGTCAAGGAGCTGCAGAGCAGCCAGAGAGGTTCTTTGTGCCCAGAAATGCTCACCTACAGCAGAGAGGGAGCAGAGCAGCCCCTCAGAGGAGGTCCTCCACCTCCTTGCGGCTTCCAGGAACACCCAGGCACACGCACGCACCAAGCACATGCAGCCCCCCCATCCCACTGCCCTTTGGCACGAGGCAACGGGGCTCGAGTCCACAGAGGCTCTAGAGACAGAGAGCAGGCTGTTTACAGGGAAACAATTCAGCCTTGTCTTCAGTCACGTTTGGCTTCAGCACACAGGTCTCCACGCAGTGCCTGGAGAAGGTCACTGGGGAGGGCAGGAGACAGAAATATTTTGTGTTCTTCCAGCCAGGCTGGAGCAATTTGATGACGGTGACCCCTGGAATCTCATTTTTAGCTTTACGAGAAACAGGTCACCAGGAGAAACAGAAAAGCCCCATGGAAGGATGCAGAAAAGGGTTTCCCACAAAGGCACCATCAGTCCCCACCAAGTCTCTCCAGCACCGACTACCTCAGTTTACCCTGAGCAAAACAACCTTCAAAGCAGGAAGGTGATGGGGATTTTGTGACCTTAAATGCATTCACTTCTCTCACATGGGGACTGCTGTCAGCTCTGCAAGCTGCTATTAGCTCTGATTTTATAGAATCATAGAATGGTTCGGGTTGGAAGGGACCTTTACAGGTCATCCAGTCCAACACCCTACAGCAACAGGCACATCTTTAACTCAGCCTGGTTGCTCAAAGAGTCACACCTGCAGGGAGGGGTGGACGGGACAGGTGACCCCAAACTGGCTAACAGAGGATTCCATCACATAGACATCATCCTTGGGGTACAAATGAGGGATCACAAGGGTTGCGCTCTCTTTTCTTCAATGGCTGGTGTCCAGTAAGGACCTTGCATGTCTTTTACCTTGATCCTCCATTCACGTGTTATTGAACCCAGATCCTAATCCAGCTCCCTCCAAGCCCAGGACCTTTTCCTTGTGCGTTCTCGGCAGCATCGGTGGTGACACATTCATTGAGGGAGCAATTCCATTTATTTGTATGTATTTATTATATTCTCATTAATAGCATTTTCTTTGTTTGGTATGTTTTCATTAACGCTGTTCAAGCTTCACTTCCCAAGCCAGAAGTCTTTTTTCTCTCCTTTCTTTTTCCCTGGGGAGGGACGAGGGAATTGTGGTGACACAACTGCTCTGTTTAGCTGGTGCTCGAGACAGGCTGGGGCTCAACTGTTTAGCCTGGAGAAGAGCAGGCTGAGGGGAGACCTCATTGCTCTCTCCAACTACCTGAAAGGAGGTTGTAGAGACAGGGATCTGGGCTCTTCTTCCAAGTGACAGGGGATAGGACGAGAGGGAATGGCCTCAAGCTCCACCAGGGGAGGTTTAGGCTGAACATTAGGAAAAAAAATTTCACAAAAAGGGTCATTGGTCCCTGTCCGAGGCTGCAACCTGATTCAATGGGAGGTGTCCCTGCTCAAGGAATGGGGCTGGAACTGGATGGGCTTTGAGATCCTTTCCAATCCTAAACAATTTGATGATTCTGTGGCTGCGCAGTCAGCGTTGTCTTATCTAACTGCCCTGTTAATTTAAGTAATTCCAGCCAGAAGTGCCCGATGAGAAATGATATGTTTGGTATTTTAAAGGGGAACAGAAAATGCAGGATGAGCCCATGGTATCATGGAATCATAGAATACTTTGTCATCTCACAAGAGGAGCTGAAACATAGAATCATGGAATGGTTGGAAGGGACCCCAAAGCCCACCCAGTTCCACCCCACTGCCATGGGCAGGGACACCTCCCACTGAATCCGGTTGCTCCAAGCCTCATCCAATCTGGCTTTGAACACCCCCAGGGAAGGGACGTCCATGACTTCTCTGGGCAACCTGGGCCAGGGCCTCCCCACCCTCAGCATGAAGAATTTCTTCCTAATGGCCAATCAAAATCTTCTCCCTTCCACTTTAAAGCCATTTCCGTTCATCCTGTCACTCCAGGCCCCTGGGAAAAGTCCCTCCCCACCATCCACAGGAAGAATATATTTTACTGCTTTGGAGACCGAGACTAGAGTGGTGGCTTTCAGATCCTCAGACTCTTCCCTTGTATGTGGCTGAGAACATCAGAGTCAACCTGGCATCCCTGTATTTATCTGTCACAAAGTCTTGGCCAAGCGTAGATGCTGCCATCAGGGACTTTGGTGTCTCCAACCAGCAGTGACAAAGACACATGATAGCAACAGCCAGGCAGGAATGTTCAAAATTAGGTAGAACAAAGCCACTACAAACCCATGTGATATCTGGAAAGTCACGTTATTCACTGTGCCTCTCAGTTCCACACAAAAAAAATGAAAAGAGAGGGAACTCTGCTAAGATAAAACAGATGCTGCTTCTGACCAGGCTGCTCCTGGGGGCAGAATCAGGGTGTTGAGGCTGTTGAACCATGGCATTGGAGTGCCACCAGGAAGAAAAACAAGCAGACGAGGTAGATGAGTGTCAGGGGAGCAGGAAAGCTCGTGTTGTGCTTAAGGAATTGGGCAGCAAAAGACCTGCTGTTTCCCTTCCCGCTTATCTGCAGGTAGCCCCCTCTTGTGTATCTCTTTAGGCTGAACATTAGGAAAAAAATTTTCACAAAAAGGGTCATTGGGCACTGGAACAAGCTGCCCAGGGAGGGGGGTTGTGTCACCTTCCCTGGAGGGGTTTAAGGGATGGGTGGACAAGGTGCTGAGGGACATAGTTTAGTGGTTGATAGGAATGGTTGGGCTCGATGATCCAGTGGGTCTCGTCCAACCTGGTGATTCTATGATTCTAAGATTCTATGATTTTCCTCCAGTGAAGGACAGCAGTGATGGACAGCTGAGCCATCCCTTATTTTCCTTCCCAAGCTCACGCAGACAGACACCCCAGACCTGTGTCTTCTCCACCTCGAGAGCAAAGTGCAGACTGTATGGAATAAAACACATTTGCTGCATTCAAAACGTATAGGAAACCTTTGAGGAACATTTCCCAGTTGTCTGAGCTGTTTTTTCCTGGTTGTCTCTGACTGGCCTGCAAGGAGCTATCTGACAAAGTTCTCATCATTCCAAAAGTAAAAAGCCAAGCATGACCTTGCTGTTGGATGTTGCTCTGCTTGTTCTTTGTAGAAGAATTTGCTCACTGCCTGTCGTGATAAACCAGCTTGGTTCAGCTCAGCACTGAGTCGGCCTTGTGCGATTAGCACAGCCAGACTCATTCGCCACGGTGTTTCACCATACGGAGACACTAAACTCCCAGTGAACTCTTGAGGTTGAAGCCTTTGCACAGCAAAAATCGTAGGGTCATTATTCACTGGGAAAGTAAAAAGTGGAAGCCGGTCAGCATTACGGTGAGGGTTCTGGACAACATCTGGGAATGGAGAGCTGGAAAATGCAATGAAAGTCATGTCCTCCAGCCCCCAGTGGGACTTGCAGGAAGAACATCAGCCCACTAATAGATCATAGGATCCTTAGGTTGGAAATCACCTTTGAGATCATCAAGCCCAGACGTATCTGCCCACTACTAAATACCACGGCACGATGCTTATTGCGCCCTTCATCCACCTGCTCTTGGCTTTTGTTGGACATGGGGTATTGGGTTAGAATCATGGAATCATGGAATCATGGAGTGGTTTGGGTGGGAAGGGGCCTCAAAGACCATCCAGTTCCAGCCCCCCTGCCATGGGCAGGGACACCTCCCACTAGATCCAGTTGCTCCAAGCGCTATCCAACCCGGCCTTGAACACCTCCAGGGAAAGGACATCCATGTCTTCTCTGGGCAACCTGGGCCAGGGCTCCCCACCCTCACAGGGGAACATTTCTCCCCAAGATCTCATCTCAATCTCCCTTCTTTCAGCTCAAGACCATTCCCCTCATCCTATCCCTGCACTCCCTGAACTACAGCCCCTCCTCAGCTCTCCTGGAGCCCCTTTCCCTACCGAAGCTGCTCTAATTTCTCCCCAGAGCCTTCTCTTCTCCAGGCTGAACAACCCCAATTCTCTCAGCCTGTCCTCATATGGAAGGTTCTCCAGCCATTGGATCATTTCTGTGGCCTCCTCTGGACTTGTTCCAACAGCTCCATGCCCTTCCTGTGCTAAAGACTCCAGGCTTACCTACATATTTCCCCTTGAACAGGAGAGACAGACCATAGAGGGGCCTTCCAGTGCCTGAAGGGGCTACAAGAGAGCTGGGGAGGGACTTTTTTCAAGAGCCTGGAGTGACAGGATGAGAGGGAATGGCTTTAAGTTAGAAGTGAGAAGATGTAGATTAGACATCAAGAAGAAATTCTTCATGCTGAAGGTGGCCCAGGTTGCCCAGAGAAGTGCTGGCTGCCCCATCCCTGGAGGTGTTCAAGGCCAGGTTGGATGGGCGTGGAGCAACCTGATCCAATGGAAGGTGTCCCTGTGCATGGGAGAGGGTTGGAAGTGGATGATCTTTAAGGTCTCCTCAAACTCAACCCATTCTATGATTCTATGATTCTATGATTCTATGATTCTATGATTCTATGATTCTATGATTCTATGACTGTGGTGACAGCAAATGGTTCAATCAACTGGCACTGGCCACAAGGCCACAGATCCAAAACTGAGTCATGGACTCTGCTTGGTCTACCTTGAACTGCACCTTCCTCCAGAGCTACAACGTGGACTCCGGAGGGTGGGATGAGGAGGATCTCCAAAAAAGGTGAAGCTAATTTATTTCCTTTCCCTCAGAAGACACAACTTCTGGTGTTTCCAAACTCCCCCTTGGTCTTTACTTACCCTTTTGGATCTCAAGGGATGCCCCATGACAAATTGGAGTCCTCTGGTGCATCGATTTCTTCCCCCTCTCCCCGCCTCGGATTTTTTTTTTACTCAGTACTAAAGATGAAAGATTTAAAATGCAATAATGTTTTGTCTAAATTCTTGTGGAAATAGCTTATGACCTTTCATAGAGAAATGTGGTTTCAGCTTTCCGGTAAGAGAGCTCCCAGCTAATGATTTAGCTCTATTTTCTAATAAATAGTTGGCAAGAGACGAGCACTCTTATACCCTTTGTCATTAGGGACCTATTATTTATGAGTCAGAAATGAATCATTAGGCTTGGCAAACAGCAATTTCTTTGTGGCCAATGTATTTTTCCACTCGGTAGCAAGAGTATGCTTGTAAATTCTTCCTAAAAATTACCATTAAACTATCTCCAAACAGAGTCTCCCCCACACCACCATAAATTCTCTCCCCTTTGGTGACTATTGGTGGTCTTCCCACCTCAGGAAAAAGGGGTTCTTTTTCCGTTCTTAACGCTTTTCACGTTTCTTTCCAGCTAATTACCCTTTTATTTAATAAGGTAAATGCATTTTGTTTTCCTCACGGTCTCCCCTTTACAAGATGAAGTATTTCCTTCTGATGGAGCCTTCTTGTCTTCCGTATCCTGGCTAACTCCAGGACTCTGAGAAATTAAAGTTGGAGAAGACCTTTGCACTTACACCTACTTGGTGGTGTCCACTTGCCAAGAGCTTCAAAAAGTCATTTTCATGGAACGGCGTGATGACACATGCTGGACAGGAATCATCTGAGGGGCAAATTTCCCCAAATTCTGGAAGTGTTAGGAAAAATAGCAAGCCAGTAACTGATTTCCTCTCTCCTGCTCACTCTTAAATCATTGGTCACTCTTAAATCATGGTTCACCACTTCTCAAATCTGTTCCTTTCTTGTACAGCAAGAATGTCTTGAGGGGCATATGGTTGTCCAGCTAATCAGAACAATTAGAAACATGTTTCAGGATGGTTCAAGATGGAATTGGATGCAATATGGTTCAGGATGCAAATTTTGCTCACTCATCTTTAAATCCAGGAGTCTTTCTTGCTGAAGAACTGAACTGACTATAGGAATTTGGTCCCAGTAACAACTTCTCTAACATTTCGAGAAGTACAGATTTTGAGTGAGGCATCGGGATGTGGGAGATACCTGAGCAGAAAGAAGAAGGGTCTGGAGCACAAGTCTTATGACGAGCAGCTGAGGGAACTGGGATTGTTTAGCCTGGAGAAGAGGAGGCTGAAGGGAGACCTTCTTTCTCTTTCCAAAGGAGGTTGTAGCGTGGTGGGTGTTGATCTTTTCTCCCAAGAAACAAGTGATAGAACGAGAGGAAGTGGCCTCAAGTTGGATGAGGGGACGTTTAGACTAGATGTTACGAGCAATTTCTTTACTGACAGAGTGGTGGAGCATTGGAAGAGGCTTCCCAGGGCAGTGGTGGAGTCACCAACCCTGGAGGGGTTCATAAAACGCATAAACATGGTGCTTCATGACATGTTTTGGTAGGCATGGTGGGATTGTATTGATGGGTGGACTTGAAGATCTCAGAGCTCTTTTCCAACCTATGATTCTAAGATAAGGTGTTTTTAGGAAATTCTTGGGAGAGAAGTGCAACTGAAGGCTTGTGAGCAACCTTGAGCTGGCTCTCCAAAAAGGATGCAATAGCCTTGCATGTGTAGATTTGATTTGAACACTGAAGGAACCACTGGATCACTTCATCTGACCTCCTCTGGGGCAATTTGCTCTGAAGTCTGGGATCTCCTTAGTGTCTCCTGCTTACTCGTAACACCAAGCCAAGAATTCTCTGCCTGGGCTATCAAGCAAAAGGAAGTTTGGGGCAGGGGACAAAGGACTATTAATGCTTGCCAGTATAAAATATTCACTGGAAGTAGTTTTTGCTGGCAAATGACAGGAGACCAGCCTGGTCCTGGCCCAAAGAGAGAGAGAATAATATTCTTTCTCAGTCAAAACAGTAATTCTTACTTAAAATTTAGGGTTTGGTTGAAAGTTCTCTTTTTATTCATTTTCCTTCATGGAAATCCTGCAGGTAAAACATACACAACGAACTAAAAATTACATTTTAAGGGCAGTTTGGTTGTTGGGTTGTTGGGTTGAGTATTTTCTTTTCCTTTTTGAAATATGACAGTGTTTTATTTTCAAGAAGGTGCCTCAAAGTCAGTTAATGGGTCAAGTGAGAAAAGAGAAAAGCAAGGAGCAGAGCCCTGAAACCTTTGGGAAATACATGAAGGAGAAAACGTTTGGGTGAGACCAACGGAGTTAGGGTGCAGCAGAGAAAAAATAGGAATTGTAGTGCCAGGACAACTTTTAGAAGATAAAACTGAGCTGGCAATGTGTGCTCGCAGCCCAGAAACCACAGGTTCTGAGAAGTGGAGCTGTGAACATACAAAGTCTTCAGATGCCTCCTGGATTTGTTGGAAATAGCTACCAGTAACTAATCCACCTTAACACAGAAGCATAGAATATTTTGTTCGGAAAAGACATTTGAGATCATCGAGTCCAACCGTACCTGTCCTCCACTAAACCAGATCCCTGAGAACCTCATCTACCCGGCTTTTAAACACCTCCAGAGGTGGACACTCAACCACTTACCATGAGACAGTGGAAAGGAGAAGAGGTAGCTGAAGATCACCTCTGGAATATCTTTGAACTGGAAAAAATGAAACACACACAAAAAAAAATTTAGTTTCTTTCTGAAGTCTGGAATTTTATTTTGAAAATACCACAGAGTTTTGGAATCTAAGGATTTTTTTTTTTTTTAAAGATGAAAAATAAACCTTTCAATAAAAACCTGGACAAAAATACTTATTTTGGTCCAGGACGTGTCTGGGCATCTGTCATGTGGAGATGATCACTGTGTTCACTGTTGGATCAGACCTGAGATGCTTCTCATGGGAGTGTCTGCTTGCAGAGATGTCCTGACCAGACACTTCAAAGACAACAATGAGAAATTTCTCACTAAAAAATAATTGTTTCACCTATTTATGGAGAACATTCCTACTTATTCATTCTCTCTCTCCCAGTTTTAGTCAGATGTCATCTTTAAAAAGGATGCTGTTTTCTGGAGCACCTCTGCTATAAGGCCAGGCTGAGAGAGTTGGAGTTATTCAGCCTGGAGAAGAGAAGGCTCTGGGGAGACCTTAGAGCAGCTTCCAGTATGGAAAGGGCCTCCAGGAAAGCTGGGGAGGGACTTTCTAGAAGAGCATGGAGTGATAGAACGAGGGGGAATGGCTTTAAATTGGATGGGGGAAGATTTACATTCGATATTAGAACAAAATTCTTCTGCAATAAGGGTGGTGAGGCCCTGGCCCAGGTCACCCAGGGAAGCTGTGGTTGCTCCAGCCCTGGAGGTGTGGAAGGAATAATAATTTTGCTCTCCATATGGGTGACTACTCCTTTCTTCACTCGTGGTGAGCTCATCAGTCATGGTGTAGTCTTCAAGAATCAGAAAGGTTTCTCTAGGTTGAGAATGTAAACATCAATCTGAGAATGATACCTGATCCAGGTCCAGACCCTTCGAGGCAGAATGTGTCCTGAAGAGCAGAGGTTTTCTATTACAAAAGAATCAGAGAATCACATAATCATAGAATTGTTAAGGTTGGAAAAGACCTCTAAGACCACCAAGTCCAACCATCAACACAACACCACCATGCGTACCAAACCATGTCTCAAGTGTCACATCTACACAAGTTTTGAACCCCTCCAGGGATGAAGACTCCACCACTGCCCTGGGCAGCCTCTGCTGATGCTTCATCATTCTTTTGGTAAAGAAATTGTTCCTAATACCCAATCTAAACCTCCCTTAGAGGAACTTGAGGTCATTTAATCTCATCCTATCCCCGGTTTCTTGGGAGAAGAGACCAGGATCCACCTTGCCCCAACCTCATTTTAGGCAGTCATAAGGTCTCCCCTCAGTTTCCTTTTCTCCAGGCTAAACAACCTCATATTCCTCTGCTGCTCCTGGATGTAAGACTTGTGCTCCAGACCCTTCACCAGCCTTGTTGCCCTCCCCTGGACACACTCCAGCAGCTCAATGTCTTTAAGAGGCCCAAAATCGAACACAAAAAGAAGACCCTCTCTGCTAAGCTTGCATAGAACACGAAGTGAACCCAAACTGAACCTCATTTGAGGTCTGAAAAAGTTTGAATAACCTTTTTCTGCTCAATATTTTCATTGTACCTCAAGGCTTACCAGTTCAGGCCAACATGGAGAGCATCTGTGCCAAAATTCTGGTGAATAAACACCGAAAAAGAGAAACTTAACAAAAAAAAAACCCAACCCACCCACAGAAGAACCCTCTTCTCTCCTGGGCATTCCTGGACCAGCTGGAAGCTGAAAATACTGGCAATTTCACAGCGAATGAACATCAACAGACCCGGGAGGTTAAATAAACATCATCCAGGTTCTTGGTTGGTTGGTCGGTTGCCAAAGCCCAGAAAGGAGTACAATGGAAGAGTTTATCTTTCCATTTTTTCTAGCTGTTTACCTAAGTCCAATCCCGCTAAATTGTCCTTGTTCCCTGAAATAAGTAATTTTACTATGTATTTAGTAAAGCGATCGTGGACAGGACCCATCTTATGGATTATGGTTGGTGATAAGGTGGTATCTTGTCTAAGCCATTGTCTGGGCCTACTAGTGAGAAAGGGTCATCTCCAAAGAGTGATGCTTCCAGCTCATGAGTCCCTGGTCAGATGAAGTCAGATGAAGTGTGTCCTGTCACTGTTATCTATAGGGGAGCTGGAAATTGCTATCGTAGATTCATGGAATGGTTTGGGTTGGAAGGGACCTCAAAGCCCAACTGGTTCAAATCCTCTGCCACTGGTTTCAATCCCACCTACTGGATTGGGTTGTTCTAAGCCCCATCCAACCTGGCTTTGAATGTCTCTAGGGTTGGAACAGCCATGGCTTCTCTGGGCAACCTGGGCCAGGGCCTCACCACCCTCAATGTGAAGAATTTCTTCCTAATGTCTAACCTACATCTTCATTTTTCCAACTTAAAGCCATTCTCTCTCATCCTATCCCTGCACTTTTTGATCAAGAGCGCCTCCCCAGCTTTCCTGGAGCCTCTTTCCCTGATGGAAGCTGCTCTGAGGTCTCCTTGGAGCCTTCTCTTCTCCAGGCTGAACAACCCCAACTCTATCAGCCTGTCCTCATACGGGATCATCTCCATGGCCTCCTCTGGACTCACTCCAAAGGATCCAAGTCCTTCCTGAGCTGAGGACTCCAGAACTGAATGCAGGGCTCCAGGTGAGGTCTCATGACAGCAGAGGTCCTTAGGACCAAATGCATCTTCCTTCCTTCCTTCCCATTGAGTCACCCAACTGGAGGAACAAACTGGTTCTGCATCAGCTTCTGAAGAACATCTTCTCCTGCAGTGGCTCTAAACAGGGATTCAGGGGTGGATTTAAAAGATAATGGCTCCAAACAGGGACTCAGAGATGCATTTAAAAGAAAACTAGGTCCCACATAGTTCTCTTTTCTTGTACGTGTGGTGGGGAGGCAGCCTGGGCAGTGTTTTCAGTGTCCAACAACTTGAAGGGCTGTCTGTATTTTAAGTATTTCATGGTGGGGATGGATGGCACCAAATCAAATCAGGTCTGATGCTGTTCTGGAGCCTGGCAGAAACCACAGGAGCTGTGTCTGTGTTTGTGTTCATCTCTGTGTGTATATACACAACGACAACAGGTAAAGTGTGCACAGGAATGGATGAATAAGGAGATAAATAGATGAGAAAATACGAGAAAGGATGACAGAGTCATAAACGGCTAGATTTGTGCTTTCTTATTTAGTCTCCAGTTTAGATTACGTTATAAAGGATGTCTTTGTTTGACTGCGTTTTGGAAGGACGAGGAGAAGCTAATTCAGAATTTTCTGGAGGGTGGGAACATTTGAAGCAAATATCCCCTTCGGGACCATTATGGCCAGAAGTGCCTTTATCTACTGAGAACAGCGTGGAAAAGACCTCTAAGACCATCAATTCCAACCATTATGGAGCCGAGCTACTTAAATAACTCTTGGAGCCAGCTTCTCAGTTGCATCCCCGTGGCACAACCTCCTCTCACGCTGTCACTCCCTGGATGCGATGTAGACATCTCAGCACTGCTGAAAACCAAGGGTTCGATGATGATTAATACCGAACAGATTTTTTTCCACCAGGGGGAAAGAAAACAAAACAACTCACAACAATTAGGATGGGTTTCCAGCCTGTGGGCGTTTGCTGGGCCTGATGATCAGAAGTGTAAACAATACTAAAATAATGTCCTGCTGCCCCTCGGGGCTTTGTGTGGAACAGAATGTCCAATTTGTTTGAATTTCAGGGTAAGGAAAAGGCGGTGCTGTTCCTCGTGGTGAGGAAAAACATGGGTGGAAAATAACAAGGGGAAGGATATTGAGAAAAATGGCCCTAGGAAGAAAAAGAAAAGCAAACTAGAAGGTGTGTGGGGAAACGTGGTCTTCAGCCTCCAGCACAGCTTCTGAAAGAGTAGGGGATGTCTTTGAGGAGTCAGCACTGGTGAAACCGCACTTTGAAAACTAGGTTCAGTTTTGGACACCCCACTATAAGAAAGACATTGAGGTCCTGGAGAGCGTCCAGAGAAGAATGATGAAGCTGATGAAGGGGCTGGAGAGCAAGTCTTACGAGGAGCGAGGAGCAGCTGAGGGAGCTGGGGTTGTGTAGCCTGGAGAAGAGGAGGCTGAGGGGAGATATTATCATTCTCTGCAACTACCTGAAAGGAGGTTGTAGAGAGGTGGGTGCTCTTCTTTTCTCCCAAGTGATAGTTGATAAGACAAGAGGGAATGGCCTCAAGCTACACCAGGGCAGGTTCAGATCGGACTTCAGGGAAAATATCTTCATGGAAAGGGTTCCCAGGCCCTTGCAGAGGCTGCCCAGGTGGTGGAGTCCTCAACCCTGGAGGGGTTTAAAAGGTGGGTAGATGAGGTGCTCAGGGATCTGCCTTATTAGTGGACAGGTAGGGTTGGGCTTGATGATCTTAAAGGTCTTTTCCAACCTAGTGATTCTATGATTCTATGATAGGAATTTCCAATTTATGTACAGATAAAAACGCATCAAGAGCGCATTGGTGCTTTGTAAGAGAAGCAGGAGGTGTCTGGTCGCTGCCAAAGTACCCTCTAGCTTGTGCCTGGTTCAAGAAGGTCTTGCCCTGGTTACTACATCCTTCATAAAATGGATTTCCATCTCTTCCTAACACTAAATACTCTTTGCATTTAATGTGGGACTGATAGACACCATGCCTAAACGTCAAATTCACCAACTAGATCCTGGGTTACACCAAAAGCAGCACGGCCAGCAGGGAAAGTGAGGGGATTCTGCCCTTCTACTCTGCTCTCATGAGACCCCACCTGGATCCCTGTATTTAATTCTGGAGTCCTCAGCCCAGGAAGGACATGGAACTGTTGGAGAGAGTCTAGAGGAGGACATGAAGATGATCCAAGGGCTGGAGAACCTCCCATAAAAGGACAGGCTGAGAGAGTTGGGGAGGGACTCTTGATCAGGTGAGTGCAGGGACAGGATGAGAGGGAATGAATTTCATCTGAAAGAGGGGATGTTGAGATGAGGTCTTAGGAAGAAATGTTCTCCTGTGAGGGAGGGGTGGCCCTGGCACAGGTTGCCCAGGGACACAGTGACTTCCCCACCCTTGGAGGTGTCCAAGGCCAGGTTGGATGGCGTTTGAGCAACCTGATTCAGTGGGAGGTGTCCCTGCCCATGGCAGGAGGGTGGAACTGGATCATCTTAAAGGTCCCTTCTAACCTAAACCATTCTATGATTCAGTGACACACAAAACCAACATGAACCTACAGTCAGACAGCAGAACAGAGTATTTTTGGCGTGAGAAATGAGTTGTGAAGGTCACTGCACCAAGCAGCGGGTACGGCTGCTGTGTGTGACCTGAGCTCCACAAAGCTGTGACCACTCACCAACAATCAATGCGTCTTTTAATGGTTGAAAATTGGAAGCTTATGACCAGGTATCAAATTATTTTTTATGTTCTCTCAAGCTCTTTCCTTCCCTGAGGTCTCCTAGAAGGAATGGGGGCCATATTTCCACCCTGCCTCTAGTTGCACCCTCATTTTTGGAGGAATTCAGGTAGGGGAAGGGAAGATGAGGATGGAGAACTTGCACCCATTGTTACCTACATCCACAGCTTCTCTTCCTGACAGTGTCTGTGAAATCATAGAATCATAGAATCACCAGGTTGGAAGAGACCCACCGGATCATCAAGTCCAACCATTCCCATCAATCACTAACCTTTGTCCCTCAACACCTCATCCACCCGGCCCTTAAACCCCTCCAGGGAAGGGGACTCAACCCCCTCCCTGGGCAGCCTCGGACAGGGACCAATCACCCTTGCCAGGAAAAGTTTTTCCTGATATCCAGCCTGACCCTCCCCTGGTGGAGCTTGAGGCCATTCCCTCTCGTCCTGTCCCCTGTCCCTTGGGAGAAGAGCCCAGCTCCCTCCTCTCCACAACCTCCTTTCAGGGAGTTGCAGAGAGCAATGAGGTCTCCCCTCAGCCTCCTCTTCTCCAGGATAAACCCCCCCAGCTCTCTCAGCCGCTCCTCTTCTTCTCCAGCCCCCTCCCCAGCTTCGTTGCTCTTCTCTGGACTCGCTCCAGAGCCTCAACATCCTTCTTGTGGGGAGGGGCCCAGAACTGACCCCAGGATTCGAGGAGCGGTCTCACCAGTGCCGAGCCCAGAGGGAGAAGAACCTCCCCGGCCCTGCTGGCCACGCTGTTTCTGATCCAAGCCAAGATGCCCTTGGCCTTCTTGGCCCCCTGGGCCCCTGCTGGCTCCTGTTCAACCAACCCCCCAGGTCCTTCTCCTCCAGGCAGTTTCCAGCCGGACTTCTCCTCGTCTGGAGCTGCTCAGGGTTGTTGTGCCTCAAGTGCAGGACCCGGCATTTGGTCTTATTGAACCTCATGTCATTGGATTCAGCAGATTCCTACATCCATCCATCCATTAAATCAGCCATTTCTCCTTGTGGACTAGAAGTGACCAACTTGTGGTGCTTCCAGCAGACACGTCCCATCATCCGAAATGGCCTCCATCTGAAATGCAGCTCTGTCTCTGAAAAAGGGCCCAGAGCCTGCACACTAAACCCTGACACATTGCTGGAAAAGTCCTCCTCGCAGCTCTTCCAAGAATAACAAACCTTTGCAATGTGCTTTCATATATCATCAACAATTAAGGACGGTAACAACCCAAACAGCCAAATCTCCAGGGATGGAGCGAGGGAAGGAAGACTTATTAGGCCCTCAAAGAAATGCAGACCCAGAACTGGGCTGGCCTTGGAGTTTCTGCCTGGCTTTGAGAAGCTCTGTGTGAGCAGGATGCACGGTCTCCTCGACTGCAGCCTGGCTCTTGAGGGGGATCAATGGTCCACCTTGGAGCTGCCAAGAACGCAGCCTCCTTGGAGAGAGGTGCTGAGGCCAGAGTTTGCAGCACCTCACGCTTCTTCCTCTTCTGTTTTTTGGACCTTGGATGGCGTTGTTCTCCATCCAACCCATGCTGTGGAGAAGGTGCAATCTGTGCACTAGACAGCAGCACGGAGCGATTCGTTGCATCCACCTCTTGGGATCCTCTTCCAGAAACCCACAAGCCAGATTCAGGGTGAAGCAAGGCCATGCCATTTGCAATTACTTAGAAGCTGCTAATTGTGCCCCAGGACAGCTGAATGGGTGCAAGGATCGCTTTCCCTGGCCTCGCCAGCCCTGCTCTCCTGTGATGTGGTTTAACGGGAACAGGGAGCTTGCTGGGAATGGCTCCATTGGTGTTGGCTCATGGGGACTCCAGGAACAGAGCAGACAGACAGACTCTGGTTTTCAAGCCGCGCCTCAAGATCTGTCGGCTGCAAACAGGGCAGTCTGGCTGGGGTTTTTTTGATGGAATTGCTCCCATGGTTCTCCTGGACCAAGTGTTTTACCCCCACTGGAGGAGCTGTTCCTCGCTCTCTTCCCTGTCCTAAGGACAACTTGGCTGCCACCGCGTATGAAAACATGGGACATCAGAGACACAGCCTGCGGGGTATGAGAACAATGTCACACCTCCACAGCCAAACCAGCCCTTCCGTGTGGAAATAAGAGGAGAAAGCTCATAGAAATGGCTTCTCCCATCCTCTGCCGCTGCTCCTTCTCCGTTCTCGAGCACCGTGGGAACTGTTTGATCTACTTGTAAGTCCTCAGAGCAAGGGGGGAGGTTGGAAGTGGTTGCTCTGCCATTTCATGTGTCTGTTAACCCACCTGGGCTCCTGCACTGCGATGGGTTTTGCAGCCCATTCTCAATCTCCAAAGGAGAATGTTGTATTTAGACCTCTAACACGTAAGATGTGGAGCTGCTGAGGACTAAACACCCACTACTCCAAGACACGCCCCCAGACCCACTCTCCACCCATGCATCTGAACTTTACATCAAGGTATTATTTTGATCATTATAGTCCAAACCCTGTCCCAGCCTGGGCCCTTGGGTGCCATGGGATAATATCCATCACGGGCGCATTCGTCGCTTAATTCCTTCAGCTTCACAGCTCAGCTCCGCGATGAACACTTGCAAAGAGCTGCCGCCCCGTTAAATTTGTGCTTTTTGGCACCGTCTGGCTGACCGAGCGGTTCAATATTAATCACGCTTCCTTCTTCAGTCCCCCTTGGGCTTCCACGTGAGACCAGGATCAGGCCCCAGGTTTTAAACCTGGCTCCTGTCCTACCCGCGCGGCTGGGCCAAGGCACGTTCTAAGCAAGCCTGGTGGAAAAATTTGGATGCGACAATTTTCCATTGGCAAAGGCTGCATCAACTAAACCCAAATATTCGGTGGGTGTGCCTCAATTTCCATGAAATTCTTGACAGAAATTGTCAAAAAAAAAACCCCAATGACATCGCCGCAACTTTGAATTTGTCGTTTCTACTTTCTCCTTTTCTTTAAGATGGCCAGGGTATTTTATTTGATAAGGCAAAATCCGCTGCTCATTGACGTTGCTGCCTTGCATAGAATCATAGAATCATCAGGTTGGAAGAGACCCACGGGATCATCGAGTCCAACCATTCCCATCAATCACTAACCCATGTCCCTCAGCACCTCGTCCACCCATCCCTTAAACCCCTCCAGGGAAGGGGACTCAACCCCCTCCCTGGGCAGCCTCGGACAGGGACCAATGACCCTTTCCGTGAAATATTTTTTCCTAATGTCCATCCTGACCCTCCCCTGGTGGAGCTTGAGGCCATTCCCTCTCGTCCTGTCCCCTGTCCCTTGGGAGAAGAGGCCAGCACCCTCCTTTCCAATGGCTTTGATCATAGAATATTATGGTTGGAAAAGACCTTTGAGGTCATGGAGTCCAACCATCCCTGTCCACTACTGAACAAGACTTCCCTTCTCCTGCTGGCCACACTGTTTCTGATCCAAGCCAAGATGCAATTGGCCTTCTTGGCCACCTGGGCCACTGCTGGCTCATGTTCAGTCACTGTCAACCAACCCCTCCAGGTCCTTCTCCTCCAGGCAGCTTTCCAGATGCTCTTCCCTGATCCTGCAGTGCTGCATGGGGTTGTTGTAGCTAAAGTGCTGGACCCAACACTTGGCCTTGTAGAACTTCATCCCATTAAATAATCCAATGATGGTGAAATGCAACGAGTCAATATTTCAGTATTTCCAATGCAAGGGTTTTCGGGAATGCCATTTCACAAGGAGTTTCAGATTTTCACTTTTCTGTTCCAATCTGGAATAAAAACCAGCAGCAGAAATGTTGGCATTTCCCTTGGGGAAGGAAATTTGATTTTCCAAAGAGTTTCAGTAATAATCTGGGATAGAAGGAGATGTTTTAAAACCTGTTATTAAAAAATGATTGTTCAGCCAGTAAAAATGGTGTGAAAGGAATGGATTCAAATATAGATTTACAGTTTTTTTACATTTCCCCTCCATAACTAGCACATCTTTTTATATATTTCACCTTTCTAACACTCCTTCTTTGTTCTGAGTACCAGGCATTTTCACTCTTGGATGCTCTGATTAACCTGAATGACTCAACTGCAAGCAATTGCCCTTAAACTTTCGTTTAACTGAGACAATTGCTGCTTTTCTCTCAAAACTGGAAGAGGATTTGTGTGTGAAAGCTAGTCTGGGGGTTTTATTTTTCAAAATACATCATTGGATTCAATAAAAAGCATCACCTCTTCCTTTGCATAATCACAAAATCACGGAATGGTTTGGGTTGGAAGGGATCTCAAAGCCCATCCAGTTCAACCTCTGCTGTGGGCTGGGACACCTCCCACTGGATCAGGGGCTCCAAGCCCCATCCAACCTGGCCTTGAACATCTCCAGGGAAGGAGCAGCCTGGGCCAGGGACTCCCCACCCTCAGCGTGAAGAATTCCTCCCTACTGTCCAATCTAAATCTTCTCTCTTCCAATTTAAAGCTATTCCCCTCATCCTATCACTCCACTACCTTGTAAAAAGTCCTTCCCCAGTTTTCCTGGAGCCCCTTTCACTACTGGAAGCTGATTTAAGGTCTCCTCAGAGCCTTCTCTTCTCCAGGCTGAACAACCCCAACTCTCTCAACCTGGCCTTATAGTAGAGGCGCTCTAGCACTCGCATCATCTTCGTGGCCTCCTCTGAAGCCCTTCCAGTCTTTCAGTAGAAGCCTATCAGGAAATGTACTTGGTTCCTTAGATGGTTCATAATCCATCTGGACAAGTGGAGGTCAAGAAGGTTCAACAAGTTGCAGAGAGAGAAACAAGTTTTCCTCCTCTGAGCTGGATGAAAAGTATCCCACGTCTCTCTGTCCCTCCTCAGCCCCCAAATCAAGAGGACAACACTTAGAATCACAGAATCACCAGGTTCGAAAAGACCTATCGGATCATCGAGTCCAACCATTCCTGTCAAATACTAAACCATGTCCCTCAGCACCTCGTCCACCCGTCCCTTAAACCCCTCCAGGGAAGGGGACTCAACCCCGTCCCTGGGCAGCCTCTGCCAGTGCTTGTAACATTCCTGATCCCAGACTCTGTAGCTTTAGAGTCGTGTATTTAGCATTTAATCCATTGTATTTTACCCCGAGCTTTAAATTGTCCTCCTTCTCACTTATTCCATCCCTTCACACCAGTGACAGCTGTAGCCTATTTGATACAGGCCAGGTTGCTGAACCATGACCCTGCAATTATGGTTGGAGCCACACAGCTATTTTTATGCCCTGCCAGAGATTGTTCACTTATCAGGAATGTATATTTAAGTGGCAGGCTCTGAACTGTCCGCTATAAATAGGCAAACCCAGCACCCTCTGTGTTTGCTTTTGACTCTGTCATCTCCCACACCTTCAGTTTCTGCAACCACATCAACGTCAGTGCAGGGTGGGACAAGTAAGATTGGAGGGGAGCAGCTGGTGGTCTCGTTTAAAGAGAAACCAGGAAAGGAAAAGGAAGAGAAGGGAACATGTAACATCATCTTCACTTGAGCATGGAGAGCTTGGAAAGGGGAGCAGGGCTGTTGTGGTCCCTGCAAGGGTTAATTTTCCTTGCAGCATCAATTTACCCCAGGGTCTCTGTGCTGCTGGGCATGGCAGCTTTTCCCAGTCCAGATGGATGAGGCAGGAGCTGATTGCATCCATCACAGAATATCTCTCTGCAAGGGACCTCCAAACCAATCCAATTACAACCCCCTGCCATGGACAGGGACACCTTCCAGTGGATCAGGCTGCTCCAAGCTCCATCCAACCTGGCCTTGTATGGGAGGCACTTCAGCCCTTTCTCCAGCTTCGTTGCTCTTCTCTGGACTCGCTCCAGAGCCTCAACATCCTTCTTGTGGGGAGGGGACAGAACTGACCCCAGGATTCGAGGAGCGGTCTCCCCAGGGCTGAGTCCAGAGGGAGAAGAACCTCCCTGGCCCTGCTGGCCACGCCGGGTCTGATCCAAGCCAAGTTGCCATTGGCCTTCTTGGCCACCTGGGCCCCTGCTGGCTCCTGTTCAACCAACCCCCCCAGGTCCTTCTCCTCTAGGCAGTTTCTAGCCAGGCTTCTCCTAGTCTGGAGCTGCTCAGGGTTGTTGTGCCCCAAGGGCAGGACCCGGCATTTGGCCTTGTTAAAACTCCTGCCACTGGTCTCAGCCCATGGATCCAGCCTGTTCAGATCCCTTTGGAGCCTCCTGACCCTCCAGCAGATCCAGTTTCCACCCAGCTTAGTGTCATCCCCAAACTTGCTCAGGGTGCCCTCGATGCCTTCATCCAGGTCTTTGATAAAGACATTGAACAGGGCTGGACCCAGCCCTGAGCCCTGGGGACACCACTTGTCACTGGCCTCCAGCTGGAGTTAACTCCATTTACCACCATTCTCTGGGCCCAGCTATCCAAATAGTTTTCCAACCAGGAGAGGGTGCGTCTGTCCAGGCCAGAGGCAGCCAAATCACTGCTCCAACCTGTGCATTTACACGAGCTGATAAAAGAGTCTTCCTCCCAGCTTTTGCATAGCACATCATGTCCCTCCTGACTCTTTCTCAGAATTTCTGGCCACACATTCCTTGGCCGAGCTACTCAGTCCCCTTTTTGCACAGCTGATAACGTCCAGTAACTGGTGTTCCTTCCCTTCCAGCCTTTCCCAAGTGCCAGTGGAGCTTGTGGGCTTTGATCCAGACCATTGGGACTTTGTTGTTTCTTCAAAAATGAGGGGTAAATAAAAAGACAAGCCTGGCTGTGTCATCACGGAGATCATTTCCCTGTTTCCGATAACGTCTTCCTCGATGCTGGTAAGAGCAAGAGCACAACGCGTTCCAGTCTTCCCGTGGCCTTGCGTTCTGGCGCTGCACAAGAAGGGAATTGCTGGGGAGATTTTTGTTGTGTTTTCCCTGCTGGTTTCCCCCAAGGAGCACTAAGGTCAAACGCTGAATTGTCAATGAAGCAGCCATCAGAGGTGTGAAGTCGGGAACAGTTTCAGTTGCTGCAGTGCAGCCGTTTCAACGTTATGATGAAATTTCTGGTTTCTGGAGGCAAAGGGCAGCAATTTCCTTGCACTCTGAGCACCCCTCGCTGCTCGGGAAGAAGCTGAACTCCTCCTCATCCTCATCTGTGCGCTGATATCCTGTCTGTTTATCTGTACGAGCTTCACTTTTTGACTTTGCTCCTTCACAGCCTGTATATTAAGCATATCATAGAATCATGGAATCAGTTAAGATTGGAAAAGACCTCTAAGATCCATCCATTCCAACCCCACCATGCCTGCTAAACCACGTCCCAAAGCACCACAGCTACATGTTTTCTGAACCCCTCCAACGATGGTGACTCCACCAGTTCCCTGGGCTAACGCTTCATAACTTTTTAGGTAAAGAAATGTTTCCTAATATCCAGTCTAACCCTCCCCTGGTGCAACCTGGGGACATTTCCTCCCATCCTGTCTCTTGTTGCTTTGAAGAAGAATATTCTGGCAGCTCTGTCTCTACTTTTCACCCCACATTTCAGTTTTGGCTTGAGGGCTGGGCAGTCCTGCAAGGTTGTACCAGACAGCATTCCCAGGATACCTTGGCGGTTTCCGTCTCCGTTCTCATCAAGGGCTTGGATGTGAAATACCCTAATCTGGCAGTTTTATGGGAGTCGTATGCATTCACCTTGGATTCTGTCCAAAGTGTCCCTTTCTGGAGACATTTCTAAGCTAATGCTGTTGTTCTGTGTTGTTTGGCTACTTTCCCGTGCTTTTAAGTTTCACGCCCTGCCTCTCAGAAATACAATTATCAGGATTTTGTCACATCCTTTCCTACTGATGTCATGTTTCTGATGGGGATTTCTGACACTTATCAGTCCCACTGGTATTGCCTGACTTTTTTTTTTTTTTTTTTTATTCCTGGAAGTGTCTCTTGTGCCAATTCTGCTTCAAAAGGGACATTTTCACACTAAATTCCAAAGCAAATGCTGGAACCAATGACCTGGCTGCTGCCTTTCCTGACCTGGAGATGCTGATATGCATCCCTGGAGGTGTTCAAGGCCAGGTTGGATGAGACCTTGGACAGCCTGATCCAGTGGGAGGTGTCCCTGTCCATGGAAGGGGGGTTGGAACTGGATGATCTTTATGGTCCCTTCCAACACAAACTATTCTATGATCCCATGATTCTATGAAGGTGCTTCATCCCATCTGGAGGTAGCTGTTTTGGAGAGGTGGAGGAAGCTGTTTGCAAGTTCTGCACGACCTCCAATTAATTGAATAATTAAAATTAAATGCCAAGGTGTTGTTCTGTATGCAAATGAAGAGTTGTCCCATCCCTGAACTTGCTCAAGACTAGCTTGGATGAGGCTTTGAGCAACTTGATTCAGTGGAAGGTCTCCCTGCCCACAATGATGGGGTTGGAACTGATTAATCTTTAGCATCCCTTCCAACCCAAAGCATTCTATGATTCTATGAAGAGCCCGTTATTTTTACAAATGACTTACTTTAATTCCTCTTGCTTCCTGGAACAACGAATGTTGCTTCCTAACCAACTGAGCACCAGCTCTGACCCAGGTCTGGACAGATCAAGCTGATGTTTTACAACTTTACAGTACAGAGAGCTGGGGGTGTTTATCCTGGAGAAGAGGAGGCTGAGGGGAGACCTCATTGCTCTCTCCAACTACCTGAGAGGAGGTTGTGGAGAGGAGGGAGCTGGGCTCTTCTCCCAAGGGACAGGGGACAGGACGAGAGGGAATGGCCTCAAGCTCCACCAGGGAGGGTCAGGGTGGACAGCAGGAAAAAATATTTCACCGTAAGGGTGATTGGTCCCTGTCCGAGGCTGCCCAGGGAGGGGGTTGAGTCCCCTTCCTTGGAGGGGTTTAAGGGCCGGGTGGACGAGGTGCTGAGGGACATGGGTTAGTGATTGATGGGAATGGCTGGACTCGATGATCCAGTGGGTCTTTTCCAACCTGGTGATTCTATGATATGATTCTATGATAATCCAGACAGGGTAGAGCAACCCATTCACTTCCACGTGCAGTAGAATTTGAAGCCAGGTCATGCATTATTTTCCTTGGCTGACACCTCAAAATAGGTTGAAATGTTTCTTTTCTGCAAAGATGAAAGGAAATGTTTGCAATGGAGGAGAAGCAGCTGCACGTTTGCCAAAGAGAAGAGGAAGGTCGTGACTGCAGCACCATTCCCTCAGCATTTCTGTCCTTCCCCCTTTTGCAGAGGACATGTGGATCTCTGAAATGATGTGTTAATGTGAGGAGTAACCAGTATCCGAAGAGACCCGTGGCTGGCAGGCTGCCATGCCTACAGCAACCACATCTGTATCCCAGCACTTCCAGTCACCACTGAGAGGAGCTCAAAGGGAGCTGGCACAAACAGGAAAGAGCATGGAAGTCTCACTCTTGTGTGGTATGAATTTTGGGTCGCCTCTCTTTTGCAAGGGGAATTTCACTCTGTCCTTTGACAGGACCAATCCTCCTCCTGTCAAATGCTTGCAGCATCTCAAGATGGGTTCAGTTTGGGGCCCCTCACTACAAGAAAGACATTGAGGGGCTGGAACACATCCAGAGAAGGGAACAGAGCTGGTGAAGGGGCTGGAGAACAAGGCTTATGAGAGGTGTTTGAGGGACCTGGGGTGGTTTAGCCTGGAGAAAAGGAGGCTGAGGAGAAATCTCATCACTGCCTACAACTGCCTGAAAGGAGGTTGAAGCAAGGTGGTTGTTGGTCTCTTCTCCCAGGTGATAGGTGATAGGATGAGAGGGAATGGCCTCAAGTTGCACCAGGGCAGGTTCAGAATGGACTTCAGGGAAAATATCTTCATGGAAAGGGTTCCCAGGCCTTTGCAGAGGCTGCCTGGGTGGTGGAGTCCTCATCCCTGGAGAGGTTTAAAAGCCAGAAAGATGAGGAATTCAGGGGTCTGGTTTAGTAGTGGACAAGTAGGTTTGGACTCTATAATCTCAATGATCTTTTCCAACCAAGTGATTCTATGATTCTGTGTTTTGTAGGGGATGGAGACTCCGGGTTTATAATGAGAGATAGTGAGAAAGAGGCTGTAGCTTGTCCTGTGACTCCTGAGAAGAACTATTTAGGAGCTCAGTTCCCATCTGTACAGACACTGTCTTCTCTTTTTGCACCCAGGCTATGCTTACTCTTAAACCAGACCACTGGAAGCTGCTCTAAATTTTACCACATAATTCCTTCTCAAAAATCTAGCTGGGATTGTATGTCTTGATCAAGTTCCAGGAGCTTTTGTGTGACAGAAGGGTCCAGTTGATGACCTAACAGCAGCTCTAGCTCTTTTCCCCCCACAATTTAAATAAAATAGCAGTTTCACAGGGTTTTTTTCCCAAACTCCTAGCCTCTTCCCAGCAAACAAAGATTTTTCCTCTTGACGAATAGCAGGGTGACCCAGTGACAGGTGGGGTTGACTAAAGAGGTAACATCCAAATTCTCTTGAACATATGATGTCTTTAACCAGCACTGTCAAAACCTTCTCCTCCAAAACATACAGCCACCCCCTTAAAAAACCAGCAGGGCCATGGGAACAATAAACTCTCTGTTGCCCAAAAGCACTTATGTTGGCTCACTTAAGGCCAAGAACTGACATCGAGAGGAGAACATAAGTTTTTCTTTCTTCTCTTCCTAAAACATACAGGCTTTTCCCACTGGAGTTACAGGAAAGAGCCTAATTAGCACAGGACTAAGAGTTTGCTTAAAAGTCTCCAGGCAGAGTGGTAGAATCCAAGAGAAGCTGGCACCTGTCCACGCATCATCTCTACCTCCTCCTCCTCTCCACTGACAGAGCAGTAAGAAATATTTGTGCCTCTCTTTGCCCCTGCCACTAATTCCTTTTGGTTCATGTGGCTCTGCTCATCTTCGTTTTTCATCTGCTGCAACTTCCCTCCTTGCTAATGGTGTTTCCTTGATTTCTGATCGAGCTGGCTCTCCACTAATGACACGTTTGCATGTCATCTGGAGCTCAGGAGCTTTTGCTGCTGATGAACATCTCAAACCAACTGCTCCGTCTGCCAGAAGGGGGAAAAGATCCATTAAATGTGTAAGAATTGTTTAAAAATACTTAGATGAACGTGGTTGTTTTCTGTAAGTGAAGGTTGGTGAAAATCATAGAAACATAGAATGGTTTGGGTTGGAAACAAACTTAGAGATAATCCAGTTCCAACCCCTTTACCATGGGCAGGGACATCCCACTGGATCAGGTTGCTTGGAACAAAGCTGAATACAACTACACCCAACCCCAAAGAAAGGAAAGGAAAAAACATCTTTTTCATTAATATCCATAGACAGATGGAAACATTTCACACAGAAGCAGAAGATAGTGTTGCAGAATCAATGTTAGCTGTGTCTAGAGTTGAAAGATCAGCTGAAGGTCTGGAAAGTCTTCTTCTTGGAGCTCATGAGATCTCTAAGTAAGAAGAGATATATGAAAGAAGTTAAGCTCCCTGAAAGGCTGGGCCAAGTTTTGATTTATTTGCAGATAAGCAATGTCTCAATGAGGAAAAACAAAAAGGAAAAGACATACTAATCCACTGGGAATATCATAAAAATGTCACAGCTGATCTGTATCAACAAGCAAAAGCTGTTCTGGCAGTCCCAGCAACACGAGCGTGTGCTGAAAGAACATTTTCAGACCTCAGATTTATCACTTTGTTGCAGATGCGCAGTACGACAGAGGATTTATTAGATGTTTTATTTCACTCAAACAAAGTGCTCTTAAAAAACTTGTGTTTATTTGACAACACAAAAAAGTTCCTCGGAAAAATTTGGCCGCTAAAATCAGAAAATAAACTAAGGGTCAAGAGACAATGGTCGTAATTTGGGGTTTCAACACACTGGTTTGAACTAAGGGTTGAGCTTGATGGGTGTTGGTTCTTACTGGTTTGTTCTAGTTTTTGGTTTCCTTTCGTAATGCCTTGAACTGCATCTGTACCCAGAATGGATCCAACTACACCCAAGCCCAAGCTGTCCATCTTTTTAAGACCTTCCCAGCTCACTTATGGATTAAGTCTTCTTTTATTTTATGAGAATGGCTTCCAGATTGAGTCCTCATCCAACTGCTCACTGAGATGCCAGCATTGCAGGGGAAAGAGCAAGTCCAAGGTCAGACCTAACTGTGCTGAGCCTCTGATCCATGGAATCATAGAATGGTTTGGGTTGGAAGGGATCTCAAAACCCACCCAGTTCCAAATCCCTGGCATAGGCAGAGATGCCTCTTACTGGATCAGGTTGCTCAAAGCCCCATCCAACCTGGCCTTGAACCCCTCCAGGGATGGGGCAACCACCACTTCTCTGGGCAACCTGGGCCAGGGCCTCCCCACCCTCACAGGAAAAAAATTTCTCCCTAAGATCTCATCTCAATCTTCCCTCTTGCTGCTCAACACTGTTCCCCTCATCGTCTCCCTGCACTCCCTGATCAAAAGTCCCTCTCCAGCTTTTCTGGAGCTCCTTTTCTTATTGGAGGCTGCTCTAATGTCTCCCTGAAGCCTTTTCTTCTCCAGGATGAACAACCCCAACTCTCTCAGCCTGTCCTCATACAGGAGGTTCTCCAGCCCATGGATCATCTTCATGGACTCCTCTGGACTCACTTTAACAGCTCCACATCCTTCCCGTGATGAGGACTCCAGAACTGGATGCAGGATTCCAGATAAGGTCTCCCAAGAACAGACTAGAGGGGGAGAAAGACCTCCCATGAAATATCTGCCCACGCTGGTAGCCTGAAAGAGGGGAGCTTAAGATGAGATCTTGGCGAGAAATGTTCTCCTGTGAGGGTGGAGAAGCCCTGGCCCAGGTTGCCCAGAGCAGTGGTGGCTGCCCATCCCTAGAGGTGTTTGAGGCTGAGCTGGGCTGCTTGTTTTCCCTGCGGCCAGGAAGCTTGGCAGCTGTTGTATGGAAGGTGGCAGGTCTGCAAATGAACTCACCCCAGCACAGGTCTATCGAAGTCAATGCAAAATAAACCCTCCGAGGTCAACTGAGTAACATCTGGGATGAATTTGGCTTCCTGGAGCTGCCCCTGTTAAAAATAAGCAAACAAACAAACGGGCCAATTAACCCTGCTCCCCTCCCTCCACAGAAGCTGCAGGGTTAACTTTATGGGGTATTTTATTTGAGGCTCAAAGATCAGCTTGCTAACTCCAAGCAAAAGCTGGTTCTGCATTTAAATCCAAGCCAGGAAGGAACCAATTGGCTTTGATTCCTCCTGATCCCTGCCCAGAAGGAGTTGTGTCTTTAGTTTATTAAGATTTAAGGGTCCAGGCTTGACCACTAGCCCAGGCTCAGGAGTTTCCCCTAGAGATTCTTTATGTGCTCTCGTTTTCACATAGAGTTAATAAAGAGCCATCCCCTCATTTTACGGTGACTACTCTTGATTTTAAGAACAGGAGAAAAAAAACAGAGGCTGCCTGGAACATGCTAAAGTAATTTCATCTAAATTACAGTTCATGGTTCTTTTTTTTTCCATTTAGATTTCAAACAATGATGAATTAGAGATCAATTCCTGAATCCCCCCACCAGCTCCTTATCTCCATCTCTGTCTGGTGGAGTCACCAGCCCTGAAAGGGTTCAAAAACAATGTGTCTGTGGCACTTTAAGAAGTGGTTTAGTAGCCACGGTGGTGTTGAGCTGAAGGTTGGATTGGATGATCTTACATGGCCTTTCCAACTTTAATGGTTGTATGATCCTATGATTTCTTCATTTAAAGGTCTTCCTGGTCTCATTTCTATCAGGTCTCTTCCCATTAAGTGACTTCTTTGGGACTAGGAACCTAGATCTTCAACCCTACCTGTGACTGCAAAGTTCAAACAGGGCAATTTATCTTCCAAAACATTTTTATTTTCCATGATGTCTTTCCTGCATCGTTATTTGATGTGATGAGAGAAGATGAGGGAGGTGCACTGCATCAGCATAACATAAAACTCCTGGGACACAGAGATGACTTGAGGATTGGAGAACCTCCCAACCACGAACAGGCTGAGAGAGTTGGGGTTGTTCATCCTGAAGAAGAGAAGGCTCCAGGGAGAGCTTAGAGCAGCTTCCAGTATGGAAAGGGGCTCCAGGAAAGCTGGGGAGGATCTCTTGATCAGGGAGTGCAAGGATAGGATGAGGGGAATGGTTTTGAGCTGAAAGAATCATGAGATGAAATGATTCTTCATGATGAGGCTGGGGAAGCCCTGGAACATGTTGCCCAGGGAAGTGGTGGCTGCCCCATCCCTGGAGGGGTTCAAAGCCAGGTTGGATGGGGCTTGGAGCCCCTGATCCAGTGGGAGGTGTCCCTGCCCATGGCAGAGGGTGGAACCGGATGATCTTTGAGGTCCTTTCCAACCCAAACCATTCCAGGATGTCCCAAAGTGGATCCCCCCCCGACACACACATTTATGATGTGGATAATGAAAACTTTACTATTTTGATGGGAGATAGGAACAACAGCTTTCTGACAAAAACAAAAGTTCTACCTCTACAAGATCTTTCCAGCTCAGTCATGAAGCATTGCAATGTTAAAAGAAACATCCAAATTTTGGTTATCCATCTAGATTGAATACACAGACATTCTTGTTGGGTTAAAGTGCAGTTCACTGGGCTGTGATGGAAGGGATAAAAGGAAAGTCATTTAAAATAGGAAAATGTTAAAATGAGACAGAGATTTTTTTTCCCTGCGAGTAATATTTTCCCCCCATGAACTCTTAAAACAAAAAGAACCAGGCATTATAATTCAGATTGAATTATTTTAACATATCCCAGTCTGCTGAATTTAGAAGATCTTTGATAAATTAGGGACGATAAATCCATCCCTGGTTATTAAGCACGATCATGCAGATGTGAAGTTAATCTCAGTGAATTCCACAGTTGTTGACTCCCAGAACCTGGGAGGACAATCCCAGAGGACTGCTCTAATCTCACTGTCTTCTTTAGGCACTTTTCCTAGGGATCTGGTGCTGGTCACTGTCAGAAACGAGGTAAGACCTTTAGTTTGACCTGGTATGGCTGTTTTGGTTCTAAACCAGCATTGTTGTGCAGGCAGTGAAGCTTCAGCATAACTGTCCCTCTATTCCTCTCTTGTGAGACCTCATCTCAAGTATTGTACCCAGTTCTGCAATCCTCACCAGAAGAAGGAGATGGAGCTGTTGGAACAGGTCCAGAGGAGGCTACAAAGATGATCAGAGGGCTGGAGAACCTCCCGTATGAGGAAAGGCTGAGAGAGTTGGGGCTGTTCAGCCTGGAGAAGAGAATGTTCTAAGGAGACCTTATAGCAACCTTCCAGTACCTGAAGGGGTTATAAGGAAGCTGGGGAGAGACTGTTCACAAAGGCTTGTGGTGACAGGACAAGGGGCAATGGGTATAAACTGGAGAAGGGCAGATTTAGAAAAGACAGAAGGAAGAATTTCTTCACTCTGAGTGTGGGGAGTCCCTGGCCCAGGTCTCCCAGGGAAGTGCTGGCTGCCTCATCCCTGAAGGCATTTGAGGCCAGGTTGGATGGGGATTCGAGCAACGTGATCCAGTGGGAGGTGTCCCTGCCCATGGCAAGGGGGTTGGAACTGGATGATCTTTAAGGTCCTTTCCAACCCAAACTATTCTATGATTCTATGACAATCACTCTTTGGTAACAGCTCCTTTCCTCCTGTGGGGGCTCTGAGAAGACGCGAGTTCTTAATTTATCGAGGAGCTCAGGTACCATGACAGAAAAAAACATGTAGGATTAAGGCAGGGTAGGGGGGAAAGAGTTGCAAAGGTCACTTTATTCCTAATGCCCAAGCCAATTGCCAGATGAGCAGAAGCCTTCCTGATATTTAGCGGAGAATGATGAGGAAAGTCTTTTCTTTAGTTGGGGAGCTGCCACAGGAGCTCGATGATCCATGCACGCACTGCTCATTGTTACAATATCTCCCATCTTCTCCTCCATCACAAACCCATATAACTCTATAAACTTAAAGAAGGGGAGATCCGAGCTTTGCTTGGTGCTTTTACAAACCACAGCATGTGAAGTGGCACAGGGCAACATCTACACTGTCAGCTCGTTAGACCACATGGTTTGTATTAATCACTTGATTACATAGCAAAGCCTCTTTACCTGCTTCCAAACTGCACTTAAACACGTACCTCTACGAAGTCTAGTTTGGGAACATGGCTGGGAATAGGCAGCTTCTCTTCTCTGAGACATCTCCCATAAGAGGACAGGCTGAGAGAGTTGGGGTTGTTCAGACTGGAGAAGAGAAGGCTCCAGGGAGACCTTAGAGCAGCTTCCAGTACCTGAAGGAGACACAAGAAAGCTGGAGAAGGACTGTTTACAAAGACTTGGAGTGATAGGACGAGGGGCAATAGGGATAAATTGGAGAGGGGCAGATTTAGACTAGACTTAAGGAGGAATTTCTTCATGATGAGGGTGGGGAGGCCCTGGCCCAGAGCAGTGGTGGCTGCCCCATCCCTGGATGTGTTCAAGGCCAGGTTGGATGGGGCTTGGAGCCCCTGATCCAGTGGAAAATGTCCCTGCCCATGGCAGGGGGTGGAACTGGCTGGGCTTTAAGGTCCCTTCCAACCCAAACCATTCCATGATTCCGTGTTACCACTGATTAACCATTGCAAAACACTTTGATTGAAAAGCACTGGACTTCAAATTTCAGAGCCCTCAGCTGGTGCTGGGAGACACAGTCAGAGCCAACCCTTGACCAGCCGCTCAGTTTATTAAAGGAAAAGCTTTTTATACTCTACTCCATCCTGCCTGAAATAAGTACTGCTCCGCTCATACCGCGCTACAAAACCTTTACTCACATCCTTGTTTCTCATCCCAAAGACACTACTCACGCTGTGCGTGGACACACGTAGACATTTGGCACGGGCACCTGCTTACCCAGGCGACTGAGCTCCAGCACCACCACCTCTTGGCAAAGCCCACAAGATGCGGCCACCACCAGTCCTGCCTGGCAAAAAAACTATTTCAAGGCAAGAGGAGAAGCAAAGCACCAATGTTGTAACTGGAAAGAAGGCACCAAACTGATTTTCTCCGATGTCATGAGCCCCATGCCCCAACAACTCAAATGAAAGCCACAATTTCCCCCGCTGCTCTCCTGGCCATCCTCCACGTCCGTCTCCCCCCACCACATGCAAACAGAAAGCTCTCCTGCCTTGTTAACCCTGGTTCGTCGGCTCCTCTTCAGGGTTGCATCAACGTCGGCACTGGGGAATGTGTTTGTGTTTGTTTTGACTTTTGCCCTGAGCCGCCACAAATCCTCAGGGCCAGATTTCAACTCGACACTCTGTTCTAGGGAAGCCAGCCTGTCATCAAGGCCTTTATTTTGTGGGAGGGGAAGTTTGTACTCAGCGTCAGCCCAGGAGGAGGAGGGAGAAGGGGGCAGAGAGGGACGGCTGTTCTTTTTCTCCTTCCAATTTGGGGCCCTTTGCTCCATCCGTGGCCTCTTTCTTTCCAGGTTCCTCCTGGATGCATCTCCTGTCTGCCCTCCTTCCCAAGTCAACTTTAGAGCTGCTGGAGGCTGTGTCCAAATCCCCCACCTACGGAGGAAACCACAACCCCGTGCCCTGCTCAGCATCCACAGTGGCAACATCCTACAACGGAGCTTCTCCTCCAAAGCCTTTTGCTATGCCCAGACCAGGAGCAGCCACTGAGATCGCTGAGTTGGGCTGTTTCACATTAAACTGGATTCTGTCTCTATTGATTAGCCTGAATGCTCTTTTTTAAGGCAATAATTTTTCTTTTCTTAATGCCAAAGCCGCTTGGACATGGCTGGATCTTCTTCCCTCTGCACCACGTGGGACGCGTGATGCCCATGCAGCCTGACCGCACGCATGGCCTGAGACCCAAGTGTCCAACCCAACATGATGGATCTAAAACGTGGCTCAGCTCTGCAAAGCAAACGCACCCTGCAGTGTCAAGCACTTCTTGTCTTCCTCCAAGCTCATTTAGCCCACAGCAAATAAAAAGGGGGACGAAAGCTTGTTTGCTTTTTCTCCTCAATTAACATCTGACCGCTCTGCCTTGACCTGTGCACCAAAAACCTGGAAAGACCTCACAGCTGGCATCGCCAAGAGGAGGTTGCAAGGGACAGTGTCCTTAGTGACCCAGCTCAGCGCCCTGCGACCCCAAGCGTTGCCCTCCTCCTTTCAGCAGGGCTGTGTGAGTCTAACAAAGAACAGAGCTTGGCCTTGGACCTTCTCATTTCTAGATTGCCAATTTGCCGGTATTCAGCAGAGGGTTTTTTAATCCAGCAGACAACAGCTTAACAGGATCCAATGGCTGGAAAGCGAAGCCAGACAAATGCAATCTGGAATAAAGCACAATTCTGTCTCTTTCAATACGATAATTAACTACAGGAACAACTCACCTAAGGCTGGTGTGGGTTCCCCCTTTGAAATCAAGAAGGGATGTCTTCGTTAAACACATGCATCAACTCCCGTGTGAGTTACGGTGCAAGAACTCCAGGGCAGGCAGCGGGGATTTATGTGGGAGGTCAGAGATCTTTTCTTGTCTTACATTCAATGAATCTCCCATTTGCTATAGGAGTTGGACCCTTTTCCGCTCGGAAAGGCTGCATTTCAAGTGATTTAGGGAGGCTCTGCAGGGGGATCTGAACAGGCTGGATCGAAGGGATGAGACCAGCAGGGGGAGGTTCTACAAGGCCAAGTGCCGGGTCCTACACTTGGGACACAACAACAATGCTCCAGGGTGGGATAGAGCGGCTGGAAAGCTGCTTGGGAGAGAAGGACCTGGGGGTGTTGGTTGACAGCAACAGAACATGAGCCAGCAGCGGCCCAGGTGGCCAAGAAGGTCAAGAGCATCCTGGTTTGGATCAGAACCAGTGTGGCCAGCAGGTCCAGGGAGAGAAGCAGGACACCGGATCCACCTGGATGAGCTCCTCATATCAAGAACATGGTCTGGTTGAAATTTAGAAGCCTTCAGTCCACACTGTCCTGAAAGGCTGAACCTTGGGGTTGCCCAAAACTAGTAGCAAAGGTTTTATAGCCCATTAAGAACTTGTCTCCACTGTACTTGAGTTCCTCTCTATTCCCCTCTCTGGCCGTGCATCTCACCACCATCACCAACTCAGTAAGTTCCAGCTGAGGATGTGATGAGCAGGTCAGGAGAGGCAACAGAAAAAAGGGACATCACTGGGAAACTTGCAAGGAGAGATCTTGGAGATGAAGCGAGTCCCGGGGCAGAAGGGGAAAGGGAAAACATTTCACACCATGAATGATCTCCCCAGGCTGAAAACAGGACAAGCTCTTGGATGGAAGTGGGAATCTCACAGGGTTGGGCCAGCCAGTCACAAGATGCCATGAAAACAGCCTTTCCTGGCACGGATTCCAGTGTTTCCAGCCAGAATGGGGAAGTGTAGAGACATGAAAAATAGTGGAGGAAGGTGAGAGGAGCTAGTAAATGTCTAAGAGCACCCACAAAGGCAGGTCAGTGCAGGCTGAAGCACGGGGCCACCTCCAAATGTCCCCACCTCCCTCCCATCCTTGCCCAAGGGACAGCAGGGACGTGCAGACTGCAAGGATCCCAGCGCCTCCCTCAGCAGCAAGGGTGTCTCAGCTTTGCTGAAGGTGGTTTTGCTGAGAGCCAGCGCTCAACCGCAGGTTTTCAGCCATTAGAAACCTTCCTCCTTCCCCTCTCCAATGTTCCCGCTCGCATCTTCACATCTTCAGGCCCATGGCAGCTGCCACCCAAACCACAGTTTAATTTGATGTGTCAACATGCCCCGCAGAGGCGCGTCCGGCTGATGGAAGAGTTTATAAAAAGAAATGTTCCTACTATAAATGCTTTTGGATGAGTAAAATCATAAGAGGAGTGGGGGTGGGAAGGCGACGCTTGCCTTTTCGGGGAGTGTCTGGCACCTCATCGCAGAAACCAGTTAACACTGGGGTTTTAGGCCTTCACTCCATCTTCATCCAGAACTTACAGACCATTTGAGCCCACATTCTGCTGCTAAGAAGAGCCCACACCTCACTCTGGGACGTGTCTCCTGGAGATGTCCTTGGGGCTGCCCAGCAGTGTTCACTGACCAGGATGAAAGCTTAAAGGTGGAAGATACGAACAGATGTAAATACATATAGGACATGGATTCATGTTGTTTTAACACAGTCGACTCTGTAGCTGGCCCTGGAGTTGTTTAAAAGCCAGGTGGATGAGGTGCTCAGGCATCTGGTTTAGTAGTGGGCAGGTACAGTTGGACTAGATGATCTCAAAGGTATTTTCCAACAGATTCTATGACTCTATGGTTCCAGATCCCCTGATGTCTCAGCTTCATTCCTTTCTCTGGATGCTCTCCAGCCCCTCAATGTCCTTCTTGGAGTGAGGGGCCCAAAACTGAACCCAGGATTTGAGCTGCGGCCTCACCAGCTCTGAGTCCAATCCCTTCCCTGGTCCTGCTCATCACACTCTTTCTGATACAACCCAAGATGCCGTTGGCCTTCTTGGCCACCTGGGCCACTGCTGGCTCTGCAACCAACACCCTCAAGTCCTTCTCTGCCATGGAGCTGAGATACAATTGTAGAGATGTAACTCCCTCTCTGCCACAGTACCTTGCACTTTCCAGTGTCTTTCAGCTCCAAAGCTCTCGTTCCATTTGGATGCCTTCTTTGCTGCTTAGATACTTAATCTGGTCCCGGTGGGCGCAGTCAGCAGGACTCACTGCTATCAATCATGGCTGTGAGATAACAGGAACCTCCAGCTACACGCATCACAGCCGAGTTAGAACAAACTCTGGGCACTGAATGTCTTTTTTGGCAGAGTACAAAGGGATTTTTGAAATAGGGAGAGACTGTAGCTCCGTCAGATACTGGAAGCTGCTCTTGGGTCTCCCTGGAGCCTTCTCTTCTCCAGGCTGAACAACCCCAACTCTCTCAGCCTGGCCTCAAAGCAGAGGTGCTCCAGCCCTTGCATCATCTTTGCGGCCTCCTCAGGACCCGTTCCTACAGTTCCATGACCTTTTTACGTTGGAGACTCCAGAACCAGGCACAGGGCTCCAGGTGGGCTCTCACAAGATTAAGGTAGAGGGGGGGAATCTCCTCCCTCACCCTGCTGGCCAGGATCCTGCTTTGGATGCAGCCCAGGACATGATTGGCTTTCTGAGCTGCAAGTGCACATTGCCAGGTCATGTTGAACTTGTCATCAATCCCCAAGTCCTTCAATTCCTTCTCCACAGGGCTCTTCTCAATCTCTAAGGTCTCCCTGGAGCCTTCTCTCTTCCAAGCTGAACAAACCCCAGAGCAGCTCTCAGACAGCCTGGACACCCTCAGACAATCAGGTGCGAAGACTGTCTTCAGTTCTGGGCCCCTCCCCACAAGAAGGATGTTGAGGCTCTGGAGCGAGTCCAGAGAAGAGCAACAAAGCTGGTGAGGGGGCTGGAGAAGAAGAGGAGCGGCTGAGAGAGCTGGGGGTGTTTATCCTGGAGAAGAGGAGGCTGAGGGGAGACCTCATTGCTCTCTGCAACTCCCTGAGAGGAGGTTGTGGAGAGGAGGGAGCTGGGCTCTTCTCCCAAGGGACAGGGGACAGGACGAGAGGGAATGGCCTCAAGCTCCCCCAGGGGAGGGTCAGGATGGACATTAGGAAAAAATATTTCACAGAAAGGGTCATTGGTCCCTGTCCGAGGCTGCCCAGGGAGGGGGTTGAGTCCCCTTCCCTGGAGGGGTTTAAGGGACGGGTGGACGAGGTGCTGAGGGACATGGGTTAGTGATTGATGGGAATGGTTGGACTCGATGATCCTGGGGGTCTTTTCCAACCTGGTTATTCTATGATTCTATGATTCTATGAAGTGCCCTGTGCTCAACACCAAAATATTTGTGTGCTTTGGGGTTTGCAGCCCTTCCACTTGAAACCCACTCTTACTTCCAAGGCCGAGGCGCTGTGCCTTAGAAGCCACCGTGCAGAAAGCACTTAATAGCACCTCAAATGGAATACACCAATTTGCTCATACTCAGAGAATATTCTTTTTCACTAAAGCCTTTCTGTGGTTTTGGCTGGCCGCCGTCGCCCGCCCTGAGCCCCAGCAGCTGGCAGGACCGACGTGCGCGTAGAGACACCCAATTGAACCGTTCCCAGCGCGAGGCTGCTGGAGGAGCCCTCAGTGTGACAGAAAAGCGCTTGTGAATTTATTGGCTAATTAGGAGACAGGCATGTTGGAAAGTGATGTGGGAGGTGGTGTCGGTGACTCAATGGGTGGCAGGTTTCCATCTCCCCCTGGACCATCCTCACCGTACTAGAGGACACCGCAGAGGTGAAGACAGAAAAAGGCATTGTCCCAGCTCAGGCCTTCAGGAGGCTCTGACACGCTTGTGTTTTGCTTTGTTTTTCTTTCCATGGAAAAGGTGTTAACCTCCTCCTTCTGAAAGTTTTCCTGGTGGGGTAAAATGCTCTGTCTTCAGCGCTTCCCCTCCTCTTGCAGCGTTTCCACTCCACAGAGCATGTTGAATGCTGTGTCACCATTGCCATGGTGTTCGTGGAGGTGCTCAAAGACGAGTCTACCTGGCTGCAAACCTCCTGCTTTAGCATTGAATGGTTTGAGTTGGATGGGACTTGAAAGCCCACCCAGTTCCAACTCCCCTGGCATGGGCAGGGACGCCTCCCACTCGATCAGGTTGCTCCAAGCCTCATCCAACCTGGCCTTGGACACCTCCGGGGATTGAGCAACCATGACTTCTCTGGGAAACCTGGGCCAGGGCCTCCCCACCCTCACAGAGAACATTTCTCCCTAAGATCTCATCTCAATCTCCCCTCTTTCAGCTGAAAACCATCCCCGTCTTGTCCTATCCCTGCCCTCCCTGATCAAGAGCCCCTCCCCAGCTTTCTTGGAGCCCTTTTAAGAACAGGAAGGCTGCTCTAAGGTCTCTCTGGAGCCTTATAACTCAAGTCTGTCCTCAATGCTGAACATCTGAGCCCCACAGGTCAAGAGGCACTTTCTAGTTCATGGATGGATCACTGGCATTGGTCTGCAATCAGAAGCCAAACCCATTCTCAGCTCCCATTTGCAAATTTTGGTTCAAAGAGGAGCTACAGTGCTTGCTGGGGGTTGTAGTCCCCACTACCAAGAGTCTGATTCCTCAGTTGGGCTACAGCTGTCAAAGAAGCCCCATGGTCACAGAGCTTCTCTGATGTTCTCTGGCAGCTCAGGGAGACAAGAGGAACAGGGTAGCTGCGATTTCCACCTTCAAGATGAGAAAAGAAGGGACGAACCTCCCAGTGACAACTCTTAGGGGGCCTAGAGGTGGCATTTCTGTCTGAGAACATTCATCTTTGAACAGTTTTGGTTGGTTTGGTGTTTTTTTATTGCTTGGATCAAAATAATTTAAGTTCTAGTTGAAGCAGCCCAACTTGAGCTGAAAACATAAGAGATTTATTTTTTCCTAGAAATGTTCATTTTGCAGTTGTTGCTCGTGGTCACGTTGTTGCCAGAAGACTAATTCTGGGCCTGAAACTGGTGGTTCTCACTCTCCAAACACTTCTAGCCATAGGGTGTTAAAAGGAGCAAAGCCATCCCAGTGGCAACTCAGCAATGAGCTCCAAGGAAGCTGTGAACACCACAACTCTTCAGCACCAAACCCATGAAACTGGAAAAGAGAGGGAGGAACGGATTTGCTCACTGTAAATCTCTCCGTTGGGTCCTTTCCACGATGCACAAGGCCTTCAGCAATCCAGGAATTCATTCTCTTGGAGGTATCTCTTTGGCAAGTAAATCAGCATCGAGTCATCTCGACGCTGGCCAGAACATGGAGAGAGAAGTCTCAGCTGCTTGTGTTTGCAGTTCAAAACACCATCTCAGGATTCCTGCAGTAAGAGCCCAGGAACCATTCTGACTTTTGTTCCTATTTAAAACAATTCTTTAGGCTTTATCCACAAAGATCATAATGAGATTAATGGCATGGGGTGGAACTGGATGGGCTTTGAGGTCCCTTCCAGCTCAAACCGTTCTACGATCCTATGAGAGGAGGCAGAGCTAGACAGGACACGTGGGAGACTTTGCAGCTCTTGGTTTTAACCAATTCCCCTCCCTCTGGGCACGTCTTCAACAAATGCCAGCAGCTAATGGTTCTGCCACAGATCTATATCAAACATAGGTGCCTCTAAAGATCTGGTGACAGAGTGAAGCACAGACATTGGATAACTTTCACGGAGACTCGACATATCATTCCATTCCCTCTTTCTTCCCCTGAACAATCCATGGAGAAAAACTGAGAATCCAGGCAATGGCTGATAGGGAAAATGTCTCATTTCAGAAAGTAGAGGGCAAGGACAGCCCTTTTATCCCAGAATCATAGAACGCTTTGGGTTGGAAGGGACCTTAAAGATCATTCAGTCCTACCCCTGCCGTGGGCAGGGACACCTCCCACTAGATCAAGTTGCTCCAAGCCCCATCAACCTAGCGTTGAACACCTCCAGGGATGGGGCAGCCACCACTGCCCTGGACAACCTGTGTCAGGGCCTCCCCACCCCCAGCGTGAAGAATTTCTTCCTAATGTATATTTGAAATCTTCTCCCTCCCAGTTTAAAGCCATTCCCCCACATCCCGTCACTCCAGGCCCTTGGAAAAAGTCCCTCCCCAGCTTTCCTGGAGCCCCTTTCCCTACTGGAAGCTGCTCTAAGGTCTCCCCAGAACCTTCTCTTCTCCAGGCTGAACAACCCCAGCTCTCCCAGCCTCTCTTCATAGCAGAGGTTCTCCAGCCCTCAGATCATCTCCATGGCCTCCTCTGGACCAACTCCAACAGCTCCATCTCCTTTTTATGTTGGAGATTCCAGAACTGGACACAGGACTCCAGGTGAGGCCTCAGAAGAGCAAAGAGGCAGAATCCCCTCCCTGCCTTGGTACATTCAGAGCTTTCAGTCCCCTCTAATAATTGCTGATTTAAATTGTGCTCAGCGGCACACCCTGCGCTGTCAAATACAGCCCTCAGGAGGTGGAATAGCAGCCCCTTTCTGACAAACATCTGGAAGGTAGAAGAGGCTGTGTCAAATTCTGGGCCCTTGAACAGCGCAAGCTGGAATAAATATGTTCAAACAGAGAGTTCTCGGAACAGAAAATCGTGGGAAATCAAAGAAAAAAAAAAAACCACTGCTTGGATCCAAATTCTCATGAAGCTTAAGAGGTTTTCATGAGTAGGAATCTGAGTGCTATGAGATCCTGGGAAAAGTCACCCACGTGGCAAGACTGAGGTTTTCTTTCAATACAGTTTGGAAGGGGGGAAATCATCATCTGCAAGGTCACATAAGAGACTTCTAGTGTCAGTGGAGAATTCAAAGGAGTATTGTGTCTCAGTAGAGGTGCATTACTTGGTTGCACCTCTGAAGACTACAGACTCATGGAACTTACAGCCAAATAATCCCACTCAGCCTTTCCTTGGTGTCTGCACATGGAGAACCATAGAATGGTTTGGGTGGGAAGGTACCTTAAAGCTCATCCAGCTCCAAGCTCCCTGCCATGGGCAGGGACATCTTCCAGGGAATCAGGTTGCTCAAGGCTCTATCCAACCTGGCCTTCAATACCTCCATGGATGGGGCAGACACAGCTACCCTGGATTATCTGGGCCAGGGCCTTCCCACCCTCATCATAAAGAATTTCTTCCCAATGTCCAGTCTAAATCTTCCCCTTTCCAATTTAAAGCCATTCCCCCTCAACCTATCACTCCAGACCCTTGTAAATAGTCCCTCCCCAGCTTTCCTGGAGACCCTTTCCACACTGGAAGCTTCTCTAAGGTCTTTCCAGAACCTTCTCTTCTCCAGGCTGAGCAACCCCAACCCTCTCAGCCTGGCCTCATAGCAGAGGTGCTCCAGCCCTCACATCATCTTTGTGGCCTCCTCTGGACCCCCTCCAATAGTTTCATCTTTTTCTTGTGTTGGGGACTCCAGAACTGGACACAGGACTCCAGGTGAGGTCTCACAAGAGTGGAGTAGAGGGGAAGAATCCCTACTTTGGATGCAGCCCAGGACACGGGTGGTTTCTGGGATGCAAGAACATGTTGCCATCTCATGTTGAGCTTCTCCTCAAGCACCCCAAGTCCTCATTGCTGCTCTCAATCACATTATCCGCCATCCTGAATTGACACTTCCAAGGTTGGCATTGAGGAATTTATAGTCCTCCTCATCCTTTTTGTCTGTTTGTCCCTCCAGAAAACAGCAACAACCAAATTGCTCCTTTGTTCTCCCAAGAGCTTGTGAAATCCTTGGATACAATTAGGAACACAGACAGAAAGAATATGACCTGTGTTCTGCATTAAAAAAACAGAGTTTTGAGGACATGAGCTCTGGGTTGAAGAGCCAAGCACCAAGATGGAGAAGAACTGACAGTTGGACTGGATGATCTCAGAGGTCTTTTCCAACCTTAATGATTCTCTGAACAACCCTTAGAGAAATGTTTGTTTAGGAAAGAACAGGTATAAATTAGTCATTTTAGGCAGAGAATTACAGGCAAGTTTCCAGCTACCGAGACAAGAAGGCTCTGAAATGAAATTTTAAGTAGCAGCGAAGGGCCAAAACACTCCCAGAGTTGTAACAAAGCTGGACCATTTCGCTGTCGTGTAACCCAGCATCCCTCAACCACAAGGACCTCAGCCCAGCGATCCCCAAAGATTTTCAGCTCCGATTTGTACGAATGAGGCCACGTATGGACTCGAGACCGATCAATTCATTGGCTCCAGGCCATTCCTTGTATTAACCCAACCTTTGTTCTGGAAATGGAGTGGAAAAGGCCAAATAAAGATATTAAACGCAGCTGTCCTGGCACACGTGTCCCAGATGGAAGCTGGTGTGGCCAAATGACTCCACCACCACCACCCTGTTTCCAAGTACATGCACATCCCCTGGCAGGTAGCAGGACTTTGAGGTGGCAGACAGGCCAGGGCTGAAATATTCTTGAAGCACATTGATTGCTGCAAGCTAATAGTGCATAGAAAACTTTTCAGAAGTCTGGAAAGAAACAAAACCCAGAAGCTAACAATACAGACTCTCCCTTTGGCTTCATTCATCCCAAAGCTTTGGAGATGTTGTTTGATCTATCTGGATTTCTGTAAAGTCTTAGACATGGTCCCCCATAATATGTTCCTCTCTAAATTGGAGAGATATGGATTTGATGGGCAGACTGCATGGTGGATAAGAAACTGGTTGGATGGTCATATTCAGAGAGCAGTGATCGATGGCTCAAAGTCCAGATGGAGATCTGTGACGCGTGGTGTCCCTCAGGGGTCTGTACTGGGACAAGTGCTGTTTAATATTTTCATCAATTATATAGACAGCGAGATCGAGGGCTCCCTCAAAAAGTTTGCAGATGATACCAAGCTGAGTGGTGCTGTTGCCACACCAGAAGGACGAGATGTCATCCAGAGGGACCTGGACAGGCTGAAGAAGTGGATCTGTGAGAACTTCATGAGCTTCAACAAAGCCAAGTGCAACGTCCTACACCTGGGTCGGGGCAATCCCCAGTTTCCGTCCAGGATGGGGGATGATGTGATTGAGAGCAGCCCTGAGGAGAAGGACTTGAGGTGCTGGTTGATAAGAAGCTCGATGTGAGCCAGCAATGTGCACTCAGCCTAGACATCCAACCATGTCCTGGGCTGCATCCAAAGCAGCGTGGCCAGCAGGGCAAGGGAGAGGATTCTGCCCCTCTATTCCTCTCTTGTGAGACCTCATCTGGACTATTGTGTCCAGTTCTGGAATCCTCACCAGAAGAAGGAGATGGAGCTGTTGGAACAGGTCCAGAGGAGGCTACAAGGATAATCCGAGGGCTGGAGAACCTTCCTTACAAGGACAGGCTGAAAGAGTTGGAGTTGTTCAGCCTGGAGAGGAGAAGGTTCCAAGGAGACTTATAGTGACCTCCCAGTACCTGAAGGGGTTACAAGAAAGCTGGGGAGGGACTGTTTACAAAGGCTTGTGGTGATAGGACCAGGGACAATGGGTATAAAGTGGAGAGGGGCAGATTTCAACTAGACATAAGGAAGAGTTTCTTCACTATGAGAGTGGTGAGACATGGAAAAGGTTGCCCAGGGAAGCTGTGGCTGCCCCATCCCTGGAGGTGTTTAGGGACAGGTTGGACAGGGACTTTAGCAGCCTGATATAGTGGGAGGTGTCCCTGCCCATGGCAGTGGATGGAACTGGATGAGCTTTGAGATTCCTTCAATCCCAAACCATTCCATGATTCCATGATTAGGTCAGATGTGCTCTCCACTGTATCTCCAGCCCACAAAATCTAAAAAAAACCAAGTTTAATTGCTACTTTTTGACATAGTATCTAACAAAACTCAAAAGTATATGAGAACAAAAATTACATTTGTTTGAAAAATTTGCTTCCAACTTTTCTGATATCAGAACCTAGACAAAATCAACAATTCATGCAGTATTTGAGATAAAAGTTCATTTTCTGAGAAGTCTGTTTGTTAAAGGAATATCAAGACTGAGTGGAGATGCTAAATGTTTCAGGGTTTTAAACTGCCTGGAGAGAAGAGCTCTGGGAAGAGTCTAAATCTCAGAAGCCATGCTACATTGATATTATTAATTAATTAACTTACAAATTAACCTGTACTGCTAATTGCACTTTGCTTTGGGCCACCAGTGCAGACAGGCCACGTAGTGGAGTCTGGGATGGGTCTACAACCAACGCTCCCCTATGATGAGAAAACACAGAGATCATCATCTCCAAGGAGCATGTGATGAAGATGGGGTTGGGCTCCCAAGCCCCAGCACTTGCAACCCTGGAAACTTTATTAGCTTTGGCTCGTTGGCTTTGCATTCATGACTTTCCAAGTCCTCCTACCCACCTCTTCCTCCAGGAACCGCACCGCCCTGGCGATGGCTTTTACTGCTGCCTGGCGCAGCGAGTGACAGAGTAAGTGAGAATCCAGGAGGGAGGAAACACTGGAGACGAAGACATGTCCCTCAACCGGAGCGGATATCTCTGACTCAAGAACCTGTGAGCATGTGCCAACAGCAGCCAAGGTTGGACACGGTAGCAGCGCTTCCTTGCCCAGCCCAAGGCGCTGAATAACCCCAAGAAGGGAGGGAAAGATGGAGTAAAAGAGTGGAAAAAAATAACCCAAATGATGTATAGGGAGGGAAACAGTTCACTCCTTAGTATGAACAGAAGTAGTTCGAGTGTGACACACCGTAAAGTGATCCAAGGTTGCTCCTCCATGCTCCCATCCCTACAGCATCATCTCTGCCCCAACATATGCATCAGGATGGTCAGTAGATCCTCCTGAGAACTGCAGATGCTTAACAGACCTTGAGAAACAGCCAGTCCTGGGATGGGGGAACAGCATGGAAGGCAGAAAGTAGAAATCCTTCAAAACTTTCTCTGCTTTGGTGAGAACTCTCCTGGAGTCCTGTATTCAGTTCTGGAGTCCTGAGCACAGGAAGAACATGGAGCTGTTGGAGTGAGTCCAGAGGAGGAGATGACCTGAGGGCTGAGAACCTCTGCAATGAGGACAGGTTAAGAGAGTTGAGGTCGTTCAGCTTGGAGAAGAGAAGGCTCCAGGGAGACCTTAAAGCAACTTCCAATATGGAAAGGGGCTACAAGAAAGCTGGTGAGAGGCTCTTGATCAGAGACACCTCCCACTAGATCAGGCTGCCCAAGACCCCATCCAACCTGGCCTTGAACACCTCCAGGGATGGGGTAGCCATGACTTCCCTGGGCAACCTGTTCCAGGGCCTCTCATAATAAAGAAATTCTTCCATATGTCAAGTCTAATTCTGCTCCTCTCCAGTTTATACCCATTGCCCCTCGTCCTATCAACACAAGCCTTTGTGAACAGTCCCTCTCCAGCTTTCTTGTAACCCCTTCAGGTACTGGAAGGTCTCTCTAAGGTCTCCTTGGAGCCTTCTCTTCTCCATGCTGAACAACTCCAACTCTCTCAGCCTGTCCTCAAGACAGGATTCAAGGTGCAGCCTCCCTGCTCCTGCTGGCCACACCATTCCTGATCCAAGCCAAGATGCTGTTGGCCTTCTTGGCCATCTGGACCACTGCTGGCTCATGTTCAGCAGTTGTCAACCAGTGCCCCCAGGTCCTTTTCCACTGGGCAGCTCTCCAGCCGCTCTTTCCCAAGCCAGGAGTGTTGCATGGGCTTGTTGTGACCAAAGCACAAACACAATCTGCAAATACATTATTTAAAATAATCTGGAAGAGATTATGACAACCTTCCCCCATTTAGCACAAGTTCATCAATGATCCATACAACTTTCTTGCACTGCTGGACCTTTCCCAAACAACAATTCAGTAGAAGGATCACTTGCTCCAAAACATCCTTGTCTTTCATTTTGTGGGGGAAAGGACTGACTGATAGTCACAAAACCAAACCACCAAGGCCACTTTTTTTCCCCATTCTGCTTTTGCGAAAGCCCAGTGGTTCCGCTAAAATAGCCAACCTTAGTGGACCCTGGTCTTCTGCTTTTGATCTCAGCTGGAGCCAGGATACACCAAAAGAAGCCACAAAACAGGAGGGAGGAGGGAGGAAGGGGCAAGAGGGAGCAAGACACAGTAATTGAACTTTCCTGAACCACAGAAAACATTCATGGGATGATCTCATTTTATGGGTCTATAATACACGTACCAGTCCCTCAATCATCTTTAAGGGCTGAAATACATCAACAATTTCGGCTAGAAACTTGGCAAAGAAGGGAAAAGAACATGAAGTAGTGGGAGAAAGATGCTTTTCATGCATTCAGAAACATCAAAGAATCACAGAATCATTGGGTTGGAGAAGACCTTTAAGACCATTGAGTCCAACCCTACCTGTCCACTACTGAACCAGCTCCCTGAACACCTCATCTATCTGGGTTTTAAACCTCTCCAGGGATGGGGACTCCACCACCTCCCCAGGCAGCCTCTGCCAGGGCCTCAGAACCTCAGGGAGGTGGGAACTGGGTGATCTTTAAGGTCCCTTCCAACGCAAACTATTCTATGATTCTGTGATGATTTGACCTCACAAACTGTTGCTGGATGAACTCACCTTGTATGTCATGCAGTGGTGTTTGCTTGGAGGGCCTTCTTCAGCCTGGTGTGATGTGAAAAAGCCTCCTAAAGGGAACCCCAGCTGTGGATCTTTTCTATGACTGTTTACAGCCTGATTCATGAGCCTCATTTCTTGCCACTGAGAAAACAAGAAGAGAAAAATGGGCCTTACAAGCCAGCAGAAGCAGCACGAAAGATGGAAGTGATCGTCATTGATTTTTCACAGTTGTTACTCAAAGGCCAGGATTACAAGTTCACGAGGAGGCCACTGGCAGGAACCCCAGTCTGGAGTTAATGCGTTCCATCCAGAAATTCCCTTGCAAAAACCATCCAGCTCCTATGAATCTCAGTGATAAGTTGAAGCTACCCCAGCAGATAATGGGAAAAAGATGTTCAAAATGCGATGCACCTGTCCGATTACACAAAGGCATCACAGAAAAAAAAAAGAAAAGGGATATGAAGCATATGGGTGTGTAACCACACACTGGATCAAAACCTTGTACCCCATAAAGCTAGCTCCCTGCCCTTGGCATCGTTGGCCTTTCAGGAAAGAATTAGGGTCATTTCTGCTGTGATTACTTCCCTACCAAGGCTAAAACATGCTTCCATCTGGAATGTAGGAGGAGCTGAGCTCATAGAATGGTTTCAGTCAGAAGGAACCTCAAAGCCCATCCAGTCCCACCCCCTGCCATGGGCAGGGACACCTCCCACTGGATCAGGGGCTCCAAACCCCATGCAATCCGGCCTTGAACCCCTCCAGGGATGGAGCAGCCACCACTGCTCCGGGCAACCTGGGCAATAGCCTCCCCACCCTCACTGTGAAGAATTTCTTCCTCATGTCTAACCTAAATCTTCCCCCCTCACCTCAGATTGGCCCAAAATACTGTGCTCTCCTCACTTTATTTTGCCCTGTTTTTCCTTTAAATCCTAGAAAGCTCATGGAAAAGATAAAAGCCTCAAGCTTCTTTTATTTCCTTTTACCTCCTATCTCTCATTTCCACCTGAAATAATTCCACTGCATTCCAAAACAACATTTTTCTGGATAGATTTAACTCTCTCCAGAACGATTACCCTGCTCTGTTCTTCTGAAACTGTGGTTTTTAGGCAACCTTGAAAACATTTAAATGTGTAATTACAATAATTTACAATTCCCTCAACTACCCCCTAGACAGCAATTGCTAAACAACAGCTTTTTTCCCTTTTCTCCTGCTACTCCCTAGGCCCTCGGTTAAAGCAGGGGAGAACAAGTTATGGCATAGCATAAATCATAATATTTAACAGACTTCTGGACCACAAGCCTTGTCAGACCTGTAGAAATACATCATATTAATTACACATAATATCTGTTATTGCCTATTAGATAATATTTTATGGATATAAACACTATTTGTTATAGAACCACAAATAAGACTGAAAGCCAAAAGCACCGAAATTAAACTTTTGCCTGAGGAGCAGTTTTACATGAACGTCTTTCTGATTGAAAATGAACAATGCTCCACTAGTTCAATGAGCTTTCCTCTATCATAATTATGACTGGGAACTGATTGTGCTGTATGCGTCTCAGCGGTGATCTCCAAAGGGAAGGATGGAATGGGTTGGGTTGGAAAGGATCTCAAAGCCCATCCAGTCCCACCCCCTGCCATGGGCAAGAACACTTCCCACTGTATCCAGCTGCTCCAAGGCCTGTCCCACCTGGCCTTCAACATCTCCAGGGATGAGGCAGCCACAGCTTCTCAGGGCAACCTGGGCCAGGGACTCCCCACCCTCACAGCAAAATATTTTTTCCTAAGATATCATCTCAATCTCCCCTCTTGCAGCTCAAAACCGTCCCCCTCATGCTATCCTTGCACTCCTTGATCAAAGCCCCTCCCCAGCTTTCCTGGAGCCCCTTTAAGTACCGGAAGGCTGATATGAATCTGCTCTTGATCTAACGTTACTCAACATTTTTATCATTGATTTGAAAGAAAAGATGATGTAATGGCTGTTAAAGATGTCACAAAGTGGAGTGAAAAAGATACCCCGTTATTCTCCTGATGTTTTCCACCTAGGCTATGCAAAGAAATATCTACCACCACTTAACATCCACTATCTGTGGCTAAGGAAGGAGCTCGGTTGTTTACGTCACCCTCACACACAGCCAAAAAACAAGGGAGGACATGAGATCAACTGGAATTGGGCTAGAAGGCACCTCAAGAATCATAGAATGTTTTGAGTTGGCAGGGACCTTAGAGATCATCCAGTTCCACCCCCTCTGCCATGGGCAGGAACACCTACCACTAGGTCACGCTGCTCAAAGCCCCATCCAACCTGGTCTTGAACACCTCCAGGGATGGGTCAAACCGTTGTGGCTCCTCGAAATCAGAAACACAGATACCAAAACAACATGAATACCTCAGTTTTCAGACCCCAGAAGGCTCAGCTCGGCTTTCTCCTCGAGTCTCTGGCAGGCAGAGTTCTGAACCTGGGTTATATCAAGCCCTAATGGTCTGCCCCAGCTATGGGCTTCCTCTCCCTTCTTACAGGGATGCAATTCCCAGAACAAGGAATGTAGGTCGCGTTCTGCAAGTACATTCACTGGAGCACCTTCTGTATGAGGCCAGGCTGAGAGAGTTGGAGTTGTTCAGCTGGAGAAGAGAAGGCTCTAGGGAGACCTTATGCAACCTTCCAGTACCTGAATGGGCTACAAGAAAGATGGGGAGGGATGGTTTACAAGGGCTTGGAGTGATAGGACTAGGGGGAAGATTTAGATTAGACATGATGAAGAAATTCTTCTTGCTGAGGGTGGTGTGACCTTGTTCCAGATTGCCCAGGGACACCTGGAGGTGTTCAAGACCAGGTTGGAGGGGCCTTGGGCATCCTGATCTAGTGGGAGGTGTCCTTCCCCACAGCAGGGGTTTGGTACTGGATGATCTTTAAGGTCTCTTCCAACCCAAACCATGCCATGATTCTATAATTCCCTGAAAGTTCTAAATCCCAAAACACGTTTGAGGTCACAGCCAATGAGATGACACCCAAAGTCAACCCTTGAGTGTGTCCAGAAGTAAGAAGTAAGATGACACATCCCCTATGTGTGGTATTCATGAGACCCGACTGGAGGGACTGTTGAGTTCTGGTGTCCACATTTCAGGAAGGACATCAATGGAGGGGGTTGGGGAAAGAAGGAAAATTGGAAGTGGTTCAGGAAAGAGCTGTAAGTATGGTTTGAGGTCTGGGAAACCTGCCATAAGTATCTCAAGCCAATAGCTTATCCAGAAGAAGGTTAAGAGGCGACTTGATCACAGCCCACACGTACTTGCCTAGGGATGAGATTTTTGATATCAGACAGGTCTTTAATCAGCCAGCTGATGACTACATAATGAAAACCAAGAGTTAGAAGCCAAAAAGAGGCAAATTCGGGCCTGAAACGAAATGGAAGTTTTCTAACAATGAGCAGAATTAACTGCTGAAACAGCCTGCCTCGAGGCACTCTGGGCTTTTGGTTGCTCGAAGCTTTAAATCAAACCAATTATCTTTCAGAACTCTGTGTGGGATTCACATCATCCCTTTTTCTTTCTGCAGCTGGTAAGGAGGAGTCCAGGTATTTGGTTTAATGGCCACCAAAGAGGCGAAGCTCCAGAGAAATGCTTGCTCCCTGTATTTTATTTTTAAAGAGGTGTTTTCCCCTCCTACTGGTTGCAGAAGCATAGGAAGATCATAGAATGGTTTGGTTGGAAGGGACCTTAAAGGTCATAGAATCATAGAATAACCAGGTTGGAAGAGACCCACCGGATCATCATCCAGTTCCACTCCTGCCATGGGCAGGGACACTTCCCACTGTATCCAGCTGCTCCAAGCCCCATCCAACCTGGCCTTGAACATCTCCACGGATGGGGCTACCCCATCCCTGGAGGTGCTGAAGGCCAGGTTGGATGGGGTTTCGAGCTCTGTGATCCATTCAGAGTTGTCCCTGCTCATAGCAGGGGTTGGATCTGGATGGGCTTTGAGGTCCCTTCCAACCCAAACCATCATATTGATTCCCCAGCCCTCCTGACAAGCACATAAGTACAGGAGCCCACCTTCCCTGCTCCAGCACAAAGCCAGCCTTAAAAAAACTGGATCACTGCTGCTGGTTCTGGGAATTTCCATGTGGTCTGCAACTCAAACTACATTTACGGGAAAACTCAAGCAATGGTAGCATCCAGCTCCTCAAGGGCTTGTGAACATGCTCCAAGAAGGTGTCAGGGGAAGACAGGAGCCTCAGTCGCTTGGCTCATTTCCAAGCAAGCTCGGATACAACCGACAACTCAATGAACAGTGTAAGCACCTCCAGAGCCCAACCGGTGCTCACCTACCGTAGCTGACGGCTCGGCACAGCAGCTGGAGTATTCATTCCTTTAATTAGTGTTTGAGAGACACTCAACCACGACAGCACGGAGGGCTGTAAAGCAGACAGCTGAACACTTGGGAGCATCAATAAATGGCACTGAGAGAACAAAACGCTGCCCTTTCCCCGCTGTGCTCCTGGCTTTGCGGATTTATCCCCAACAAGACAGTCTCGGCAGGCAGTTTTGGTTGCCTGAGCCTCGGCTTGTTACAAACCAAAAGGCAAAGAGCGACTATAAACTTGACTCCCTTTCATCTCCCTCACCCCAAATAAATCTTGGCCATTTATGTTTAGTAGCCAGCGAGCTATTAGGAGACAGTAGACTTTCCAGAGCGTGTTTCTGTAAGGCAACAGCAGACAGAGCAATTGTTGCTTGGGGACTCCTTGGAGGTTTTACAGTTTCCATAGAAAACTCTGGCTGTGAGGACTTGTGGGGCTTTTTTTTTTTCTTAAATTAAAAAAAGGGGTTTCTAGCAGATTTCCAGTCTGGTGTCTGTTCAGACCTGCCTCCAACGCCGCTCCTTCCTTCTTTTTACTGTGCAATAACTTTAAGACAGCTGAAGCTCCCTGCTTGCTCGAATCAGTGGCAGAAGCTGCAGCTGAACTGCTTGATCTGGCACCGATTCATGGCTCTGGAGCAGGCACGTGTGTGCTGGTCTCAGCTCTCTGGCAGGGCAGGAGCCAAGCACTCAGTATGTCTCCCTGGTTACTTATTTGCACCTCAGCATTTAGGGGGATGGGGAGTGGTGGGGGAGAGCTGCTGAACCCCACAGCCGCAACGGGTCAGGGTGGCTGGAGGATTCTTGCAGTAAAAACCCATCGCGTACCTTCCACGGGGCCTCGGGGAAGCAGAAGACGTGGAAGGGAACTGAGGGAACCAAATGAAGTTAAAGCAACCCATGTAAGGAACATGGAAGCACAGAATGGTTCGGGGTGGAAAGGGACCTCAAAGATTATTCCATTCCATCCCCCCATCATGTGCAGGGACACTGCCAACTGGACCAGGTTCCTCCAAGCCCCATCCAACCTGGCCTTCAAAACCTCCAGGGGTAGGGCAGCCACCGGTACTCTAGCCCTTCCCCAGCTTCCCTTGAGCCCCTTTCCACACTGGAAGGTCCTCTGAGGTCTCCCCACAGCCTTCATTTTCCCAGGCCTCTTTTAAGTACTGGAGGCACCCATGGACTTTAAGAGAACAAACCAGAGCATGATGATTGTTCTTGGTGAAGTAATAGTCCTAGACCCCATTTTGCAAGACAGCCAAATGACTCAGTTTCTTGTGATTTCTCACGGCCACCTCCATCAGAAGCAGAACCCAGCTTTCCTGCTGCTTGCTCACCCTCTAAAGCCAAAGAGCTGGGATGAAGACATTCCTCAGCCATGGCCAAAACTCAAACCCTCCTGGACTTTGGAAATCTGAATTTTACTCCAAATTTAGGGACTAGATCCCAATTCAGTCACAACATTGATGATCATCTATCAAAGATCTTATATTTCAAGGTGCTGGAGCACCTTGGCTATGAGGACAAGACAAGAGAGTTGGGGTTGTTCAGCCTAGAGAGGAGAAGGCTCTGGGGAGATCTTACAACAGACTTCCAGTACCTGAAGGGGCTCCAGAAAACCTGGGGAGGGACTTTTTCCAAGGGTCTGGAGTGATAGGATGAGGGGAAACAGCTTTAAATAGGAAGAGGGGGAGGATTTAGATTAGACATTAGGAAGAAATTCTTCACGATGAGGTGAAAACCTTCATGACGGTGAGGTCCTGGCCCAGGCTGCCCAGAGTGGTGGTGGCTGCCCCATCCCTGGAGGTGTTCAAGGCCAGGTTGGATGGGGCTTTTTGATCAAGTGGAGTTGGAATGAGATGGGCTTGGAGGTCCCTTCCGACCCAAACCATTCCATGATTTTACACCATTTCTCAACCATGGCCAAAACTCCAACCTCCCCAGACTCTGGAGATTTGAGTTTGACTCCAAGTGAAGGGACTGGATCCCAGTCCAGAGACAAACATCAATAAGCTACCAGAGAACCTGTGTTTGGAGTTGCTCTCTCAGGGCAAAGCCCTGATAGTGAGCCAAGTGACCTTTCTGGGTGCTGGATCAGCCCCTGCCTTTTCTCATGCAGGAAGAATTGCTGTCTCACTGCAGAGCTGGAGGTGCCAACACCAGGCAAGAACAGCCTTTGGGTCTGTCACCATCCTGCTGGCGCTGAGCAGAGCCAGCCGGCGCTGTTATTTTCTGCAGATCTCTGATTTCTCCGTTCCCCAGCAAATCGGAGAAACTGGAAAAGAGATTTGCTTCGGGTCCGACCAAACCAGAGATATTGAAATACTTACAGCAAACCAAAGAGCCATAAAAGTGTCACGGTAGGGTCGAGCACAGCCCATCACCAGCCTCAAAATGAAATGTCTTGTTTCCTCCTCGAGCTTATTAAAAGCTTTTATTAAAAATAAAAATGAACATAAATTTCGAAAGAGAGCTTCACTTCAAATCCAAAGTTGAATTTTTTTGGTTTAAAAAGATTGAAATGAGCTATTTAGATTCCACCACCACCACCACCGGTGTTATTTAAAGGGTTGGATGTTCCCATCAGAACAATTTGTCCAAAATCATCACAAATTCCAGAAATGCTTCCTTTGAACCCACTGTGCATTTTTCACTCAAAAAACAAAGCTGTGGCTGAGAAGACCTGCTCGGGTCCAGCTGGGAGGCAGCTCACCATGAAGGTTACTCATGGTTTCTACCACAGGCAGGAGAGCAGAAGGTGCCACACAAGTGCTCCCTAACCTCTACCAAGGAGGCAGCCAAAATTAACCTATCAGTGAGGTCAGTTTGAGGTAGAACATCCACTGGTCATCTGTAGCAAGCCTGGAATTGTCCTCAAGAGTGATTTTGCAAGCTAGGTTGTGGGTGACATAACCACCAACCTAGAAAAAAGGGACCTGTGAGTATATGGTGATGCAACCACCTCTCTAATAACCCTGCTTGGTTGCTGCCATCACCCACAGAGCTAGGGGTGGGAGCAAACACAGATGCATGTCCTGTGCTGTCTGGAGGTCACCATAACATACGTGAAATTGTCTCTGGTTGGACTGACCCATCCTTCCATGCTTAAAGGAGCTGGGCACCCACCCAACTAGGTATTTACCTGTTTCACACGTAACCCTGCTCAACAGCACAGCTTTCAACATGAAAGCCGGGAATGACCCATAGATCTTGATATTGAGGAGCTAGAGGTGAAGGTGGGAACTCCACGGTCTTTCTGCACCTGTCTGGGAGCAGGACCTGACCACAGCTCTCCCAGCTTGAAAGCTCAAGGTTATCAGCCCTTTCACTACATTCAGGTACTATCATAGAACCACTGAATCACGGAATGGTTTGGGTTGGAAGGGAATTTCATTATCTAGTTCCAGTCTCCTAGTGGGAAGCTTCCCACTAGACCAGGCTGCTCAAGGCTCCATCCAACTTCTCCTCCAACACCTCCAGGGATGAGGCAATCACGACTTCTTTGGGCAGCCTGTTCCAGGGCCTCCCCACCCTCATCACCGAGAATTTCTTCCTAATGTCTAATCTAAATCTTTCCCCTTCCAGTTTAAGTCCATACCCCCTCGTCCTATCAGACCACATCCTTGTAAAAAGTCCCTCCTCAGCTTTCCTGGAGCCCCTTTGTGTACCAGAGGCTCCTCTAAGGTCTCCCTGGAGCCTTCTCTTCTCCGGGCTGAACAACCCCAACTCTCACAGCCTGGCCTCATAGCAGAGGTGCTCCAGCCCTCAGATCATCTTCATGGTCTCCTCTGGACCTGTTCCAACAGAACCAAGAAAGCATCAAACCCACAAGCAAGGCTTCAAAACCACAAGCTCCAAGGCATTGGGAGCTACAGGAGTCTCTCTCATGCCCCTGGCTCAAGGAGCAGAGGTTGTGTCCATAAAAGTGGTACCGTCGATGTCGTTATCCCCACATAACTCCATCACTGGCTGTGGAGATGCAACAGAGGAGCAACACTGCACCAGTAACACCCAGTCCAGTTCTGCTGCCATAGTGGGAAACCTGCTGGTCTCAGCTCCAGCCACACTGATTTCCCAAATCCCCTTTATTGCATTGACACGGGGAACAAGAAAACCTCTCAACCCTCCCCACCAAAAAAACCTTGGAAACAAGACACGGTTGATGAGACTTTTGTTCCAAAGTCGGATAGGGACATTTTAACATCTCTCCTTTTACCTAGGGGACAAACTCAGTCTCTTTGACAAAGCAAGCCTGGAGCAAGATGTTAAATCCGAGAAACACACTGGGGTTGTTTTTTTCTTTAAGCAAAGCCTCTGCAGCAGGATATTGTGAAATCCAGACAGGGGCCACTGTTAAAATGAAATGCCACAAGCCCTGAGGATAGCACTTGGAGCAGAAAGCCCGAGCACCTCCGTGCCTTCTCGTACGCTATCATCTCTACGCATGCATTTTAGACTTTTTAAAGCGCTCTGATTCCCTGCCAGATGCTATAAATTTCACCTGGAGAAGGGGATCAAGTCCAGGCCTCATTAGGTTTTTATATTCTTTCTGATTGCTTTTGCAGGCCTCCGAGCCCGTCTCCGAGGGACCCCAGGGTTCAAAGATCAAATAAATTGTCTGGCAGATTTATCAGGTCTCATGGTAGGTAGCCATGTAGTAAACTTCCTTTGCTTTTCTCCCCCCCACCCCCCATCTATTCCACAGCAGAAAATAAAAGGGATGCTAGAAAGAAGACAGCATCACATCGCCTACGTTGTCACCTCTCTGGTTTGAGGATGCTGAGAGTTTGATGCCTTCTGTGCAGGCTTCGCTGGCAGAAAGCGAGAGGAGAGCAGGCAACAGCAGCAGAGCCCAACGAGCCAGAAATAAAGCTGTTAGACTGAACATCAGGGGAGGGGAAAAAAAAAGGTATTTGCAAAACCCACCGCACTGTCATTTGTGGAGTTTTCCTCAGTTTTCCTCTGGGTACGTGCCCTGGAGTGGTTCTGCAGAGCAAGCAGGGCGCAAAGCAGCCCTGCCAGATGCCTGCAGGCAGCTCTGATCCCAGCAAGTCTTTAGGTCCAAGGGCTGGTTTTACCCTCCTTACACGGCTTCCAGTCCCGTGCTGGCATGCGGCTGGGTAGGAGAACAGGCAAAACATCCTCTTACCTGCCTCCAAAAGACCTTGTACACAGGGCTTGGGCTCTCCCCCAAAACCATCCCTCCCTGCTAAAGCAGAGGAGCAAGTAGTCATTGTTACCAACTAATTGAAATCAAGGGAAGACAACAGTTCCCATGGGTTCTCCTTGAAGAAATTTCAAGTTTTGCTCTCAAAAATGTAAGTCGTTTCCATTCCTGAGGGGAATTATGGCCCAGAGGTCCTTGTTAGAAGGAACAAGCCTGAGCTGGAAGGTCAGCCTGAGAATATGGGACAATGCAGGACTCTGCAACCCCAGGCAGTCATTCGCAAGAGCAAAGGAGGGGTTGGAGGAGCAGCAGGGGGGGTTCAGCTGTGATGGTTTGAGGATACAGGAGAGACAAGGCTTGTAGGAGGTGGTTATAACTGTTATTAAACCAATTAAGATTGCTGGCAGGACAAGAGAAGAGGAGGCTGAGAGGAGACCTCATCATTCTCTACATCTGCCTGAAAGGAGGTTGTAGTAAGGTGGGTGTTGGTCTCTTCTTAAGTAAGAAGTGACAGGGTGAGAGGAAAAGGCCTCACGCTGCACCAGGACAGGTTTAGATTGGATATTAGGAATAAATTCCTGACTGAAAGAGTGGTGGCTTAAGGAACATCTCGGTCTCCAACAAGCACATGCAGAAAGCAACACAGAATCATAGAATAGTTTGGGTTGGAAGGGACCTTAAAGCCCATCCAGTTCGAGCCCCCATGCAATGTGCAGGGACACCTCCCAGTGGATCAGGGGCTCCAAGCCCCATCCAACCTAACCTTGGACACCTCCAGGGATGGGGCAACCACGACTTCTCTGGGCAACCTGGGCCAGGGCCTCCCCACCCTCATTGTGAGGAATCAACCCCTCCTCAGAGCCATCTCCTGCTTGATGCTGCTGCTTTGAAGCCCAGAGCCACATCTAGTGGCCTGGCATCTATCTGTGCAATCAAAGAGGCTCCTGGAAGACAACCAGGGTCACCCCACGACTATCAGACCATGGAGATGGTGCCAATCTTGGCCTCAACACTACATATAGAAGTCTACGGTCAACTAGAGCCAGCTGGAGCAAATTTTGTGTTCTACTAAGCTCTCAGACAGTAACACCGAGCCCAGTTAATCAACTGTAGCGTTCCACCCCAGAGCTGGCTGCTCTTAGGAGAAGAGGGAAATGATTTCTATATATAGGTCAGTAAATGCTCTGGGAATGAAAGATGCTTTATAAAAAGTCCTCCTCCTTAACCCACAGCATCAGCTGTGCTTTTCAGGAGGGGCTGGAGTTGTTTTACTTTTTCCTTCCAATGATTTTTCCATGCCCCAGCTGATCTGGAGTTATCGAAATGAATTTCCACAGGCATAAAAGCTTCATCTGCTCTTGTTGCAGCCTTCTATATATTTTTAATATGTCAAGCAGTGGAAATTTCTCAGAGCGAGTCAAGGGACCTGTGAGGTTTTCTGCTCTGGAAGATCAGAAATAGCTTATCCATCTAACAGACTTGCAAAGAATAGAAATGCCTTGTTTTTAAACATCCCATTTGCAAACGACCTGATGGTCACCTACATGCAGCTCCAAAATTTTGTCCATGCAAAACTGGGCTTAGAAGAGACAGAATATTTGCATTTAATCCTTTTATAGTATTTTTCCCCTCTATTTTTGTACAGACATGGACCAAAATGCTAAACTGCTTGGATGAAAACTAATTTTAAGTCCTGAAGTGAAGGTTTCATTTTCATAGAATCATGGAATGCGTTGGGTCAGCAGGAACCTCCAAGCCCATCCACTTCCAACCCCAAAGCCATGGCCAGGGACACCTCCCACTGGATCAGGTTGCTCAAAGCCTCATCCAACCTGGCCTCGAACACCTCCAGGGATGGGGGAGCCACCAGCATTCTGGGCAACCTGGGCCAGGGCCTCTCCACCCTCAGCGAGAGGAATTGCTTCCTAATGTCTAATCTCAATCTTCCTCCTTCCAGTTTAAATCCATTGCCCCTCATCCCATCCCTGATCAAGAGTCCCTCTTCAGCTTTTTTGGAACCCCTTTCCCTATGAGAATCTGCTCAAACATCTCTGTGGATCCTTTTTCTTCTCCAGATCAAACAACACCAACTGTCCCAGTCTGTCCTCATAGCAGAGGTTCTCCAGCCCCCACATCATCTCTGTGGCCTCCTCTGGACCCGTTTCAACAGTTCCATCTCCTTCTTACGTTGGGGATTCCAGAACTGGACCCAGAACTCTAGGTAGGATCCCATCAGAGCAGAGTAGATTTTACCCGTAACTGGGACATATCTTATCCTTCCCATATAGATTTTACATTTTAACATTGTCTTTGCAACAATTGCATGAAACTTTGTGCACTGGCCTTGCAGGACAACAGCTCCTACCTGGAGAAGGTCCAGAAAGAAGAGGTCAGGGGAAGATTAAGCATTGTATAGGGCACAAATGAAGTAGGTGTTTTTTCTAGCATCTCCTGTCCCATCCAGGGTGGGCCTGGGATGTCAAACCCTACGTTGGGATCCAGGATTTCCCAAAATGTCATCTTTGCACCATCTAAATAAAACTGAATATGAGCATAGAGGCATTCAAAAACCATATTATACAATGGGAAGGGACCACCTCATACATCCATCACTGAGCAACACAAGGATGCAGACCATGGCCTCCTGAGATGCAAATGAATAGAAAAGTCCCATAGACTTCCTCCTTGCTAATAGTCTCAGTTCAATCCCCCCTCATCCTATCCCTGCACTCCGTGATCCAGAGCCCCTACCCAAATCCCATGGCAGAGGTCATAAGACCAACGTTATCCTCACTCACTTTCCACAACTCAAGTTTGCGTGCTTGCAATCATAGAATCAATAGGTTGGAAAAGACCTCTTGGATCGTCGAGTCCAACCATTCCTATCTGCCACTAATCATAGAATAACCAGGTTGGAAGAGACCCATTGGATCATAGAGTCCAACCATTCCCATCAATCAGTAAACCATGCCCCTTAGCAAAAACCGTGTCCCTGAGCACCTCATCTACCCATCTTTTAAATATCTCCAGGGAAGGTGATTCAACAATATCCCTGGGCAGATAGGAGCAGATCCCTCTTCTGCAAGTGAATCCAGTTTGATGCAATGAAAAGGGGCCCCACCATGGACCTCTCTTCTACTACATCTTTTAACCCACTCCCATGGGGACCTTTGCCAGTGCATGCACGACGCAGCTTGTGACGCCTCCTCTGTGGTAGGACAGGTCACTGCATGCAGAAGATCAGATGAAGACAAGTTAACGACATCAAGAGTGAGAACCTTCTAAAGCCTAATAAAAAGTTATCTTTTTTTTAAACCTGAAAGAGGAAAAATACACCTTCCCCCAAAGAAATTCTTCTAGGATGGAGGATTTGCCTTGTCTGGCCATCGTTGTCTCCTCTTCAACTTGGAGTTCCAATTCTATTTCTTTTAATGTTATTTTTTGAATAGGCAATGGAAAGAAGTGCCTCCAGAGCGAGGCTCATCTCAAAGAAGCCCCCCTAAACCCTTTGGAACCTCTTACCTTATTAAATCCTAGTGAAATGGTCTAATTGGCCCAAAAAAATGGTTAGGGAGGGCCACAGAAAGAGACACTGAAACTGCATTAACCTCACCACCGGAGGAAACGAGGCTAAGAAAATCCACTACAGAAAACAGAAGGGTGGAGATTCTCTTCCACTGCCCAGGCCAATTTCAACACATCGAAATCCCACCCATGTTCTTTCGTTCACACAAAAAGCTTGCAGTAACGCCCGCTACCTCTCCAGGAAGGAAAGTGGGTGGAAAAATTACATCACCATTCAGTTTCTCCCCTTCTTTGCCTTTTATTTAAAGACATTTAATGCTAGAAAGTGGAAGAAGCAGCCAGGACCACAGTTAGAGGCAGCAAGGAGGTGACAGCAGGGGAACTTCATCCAGACCACATTCAGTTGCTTCGTTACATCTCCCATGACAAAGGCTCAAAGGAGACCTCATTACAGTTTTCCAGTGCCTAAAGGGTAACAACAAATCTCAAAGCTCTCTCTGTCCTCAGCAAAGGAAAGACATGGAGCTGTTGGAGCAAGTCCAGAGGAGGCTACAGAGATGATCCAAGGGCTGGAGCATCCCTGCTATGAGGACAGGATGAGGATTGGGGTTGTTCAGCCTGGAGAAGAGAAGGCGGCAGGGAGACCTCAGAGCAGCTTCCAGTAGGGAAAGGGGCTCCAGGAAAGCTGGGGAGGGGCTCCTGATCAGGGAGTGCAGGGACCGAATGAGGGGAATGGTTTTGAGCTGCAAGAGGGAAGATTGAGAAGAGATCTTAGGGAGGAAATGTTCTCCTGTGATGCTGGGGAGGCCCTGGCTCGGGTTGCCCAGAGAAGATGTGGCTGCCCCTTCCCTGGAAGGGTTCAAGGCCAGGTTGGATGGGGCTTGGAACCCCTGATCCAGTGGGAGGTGACCCTTCCCATGGCAGGGGGTGGAACTGGATGATCTTTAAGGTCCTTTCCAACCCAAATCATTCCATGATTCTTTCCAAGGGGCCAAATGGAGAGGACAGGACTCTCTAGAGGGGTTCAAAAACCATGTAGCCATGGCACTTCAGAACATAGTGGAGTAGACACAGTGGTGTTGGACTGAATGAGCTCAGAGGTCACTTCCAACCTTAATGATTCATAGACTCAGAATAATTTTGGTCTCCCTGGAGTCTCCTCCAGGCTGAACAAGCCCAACTCTCTCAGCCTGTCCTTGTATGGATTAGTGTCCTCTATGATAAGTTTCTTCATCAGCTTCCCTGAAGACATAATACATCAGATCAGCCCTCATTGCTAGGATGCTCCTCAAGGAACACTTCCTTTTGCAAGTCCTTATTCCTTCCCATCATTTTTGGACCCTCAATGAATTCCTGTCTACAAAAACTCACTGTGATCTCTGCCTGCTCTTCCTCCAAGCAAGGAGACCTGCTAACAAATTAACCTTTCACCTCCTTCCCAGCCCAAGTATCAGAAGGGGGGAGGGAGGGAAGTGTTTTCTGCATCAGCCACTTGAAAGACTACAGATCTCCTACAAGTATTTTTATTGCAGGAGTTTTGTTCTTGTTACGAATAGTAAATACTTTATGTCTTCCAGGTGTTGGCTACTCAGCTGTTGATGGAGCATGGTTTAGCAGCACACGCAGCTGCAACTCACAGGTGTGCGCAACCAGCAGCCAGCATGAAGCTCAACAGCTGTTGGACTGGGAGAAACTGGAAATCATTTTCAGTCCTAATGAAGATGATTTCTTGTTAGACATTGAAGCCATGGAATGAAGATCTAGAGGCCTGGAGCAGATTTGCATCTAGAAGCTATTTTGGAGGTTTAAATAATGGAAGACAGCAAGAAGTTGGAGGTTGAGAAGTGATAGAAAGCAGTGTTGGAGAATCTTCACACGGCCAACAGGCAGCAGCTTACAGACACGTGGCTCAACAAAAAGTTGTTGGTGGTGAAGGATTGGGGGGTCTTGGCAAGGCCAATGCAAGATGCTAAGCAGCACGGTCAAGACATCGAGATGAGGAAGGGAGAAGACTGCATCCACCTGTAGTTTTAAGAGGTATTTACAGGAGCAGAAGGGTTCACATGGGTTGGAAGAGGGACACTAAATCACATCAAAACACAGGATGACCAAACAGACCACCCAGATGTTTGATTCCACCTCAGGATGCAGGAAGATGCACCAGGAGAGGGTTAGGTTGGATATTTGAAAAGGTTCTTCACCTAGAGGGTGGTGGAGCAGTGGAACATCTCCCCAGGGAAGCAGTCACAGCACTAAGTTTGACAATGTTCAAGAAGCATTTGGTCAATGCCCTCAGCCCCACAGTGTGAATGTTGGGGTTGTCCTGTGCTGGAACATGAGTTGGACTCTATGTTCCTTGTGGTTCCCTTCCAACTCTAGTCATTCTGTGATTCTGAACAGGTCTTTGAAGCACGGATTTATTTCCTAAGGGGGAAAAACCTCATTATCCACAGGCAACGAGCAGGTTGGAAGCTTTTTGCTGCGCATCTTCCTTATTTCTCAAATTCATAATTAAAGAGCATCTAGCCTGCTCCTAACAAAGCTGGAATGAAAGCAGTGTAGCAGGAAAAGATTTAATCACCTTCCAATAAAGATCTTTTTGCTTTTGAAAGGGAAATTACTTCTAAGAAAAGCCCAATCTGTTCATTTTAAGAACGTGTGAAAACAAACTCTTGGCCTTAATCTTTAAATTTCCTGCATTTTAGCACTTTTTGTAGTGCTCTTAATTAAAATTGGTTGGGTTTATGTATAGACCTTGCAGCAATAAACCAAGCTTTAGGTGCCTCCTCTGCAGTGGAAAATGGGCTGTGGTGGAGAGGGAACATCTGCAGCCCCTGGAGTCATCCAAGTCCCAGCTGCACGTGGTTATTAAGATATCACCCTACAAAAAGCAGTGAACAGGTTAATTCCTAAAATTACCCCTTTAAAGTTGGGCAGATCTGGACCATTTGAAGACAAATGAGCTGTTATCACCTTCTCTCCCCTCACTCACTCACTAGGATGGTTTCCACCAGTTCCATAAAGAAGGAGAGCGTGCAGTCTCCACTCCATGCATCACCACCCGACAGGTGCCTGGGGAAGGGTTCAGCTTTCCTGTTTTGCCATATGTGTTCTGCCTTGAAGATGGTTTATTGTGGCCTCCTGGCTGGTTTTCCATCAGATCTTTGGGCAAGAAAGCTGTGTTTTCACTAGTAAAACCAGTCTTTGTTTAGGCTAAGGTTCTATTTTCCATAAGAATCATAGAATAGTTAGGGGTGGAAGGGCTCTTAAAGATCAACTAGTTCCACCCTCCCACTGGATCTGGTTCCTCCAAGCCCCATCCAACCTGGCCTTCAACACCTCCAGGGATGGGGCAGCCACATCTTCTCTTGGTAAACCCCATTCTCACAGGAGACTATTTCTTCCTAGTATCTCATCTGAATCTCCCATCTTGCAGCTTCAAACCATTCCCCTCATCCTGTCCCTGCCCTCCCTGATCAACAGCCTCTCCCCAGCTTTCCTGGAGTCTCTTTCAGTGCTGGAAGCTTCTCCAAGGTCTCCACGGAGCCTTCTCTTCTCCAGGCTGGACAAAATCATCTCTCAGTCTGTCCTCATTTGGGAGGTGCTTCTGCCCTCTGATCTTCCTTGTGGCTTCCTCAAGACTCATCTAACATGTCCATGTCCTTTCTCTTCTGAGGATTTGATGCACAAGTGGATCCTTTCCAACCTAGTGATTCTATGATTCCTTCTCAGGACCATAATACTACTTGTTTGGAACTGTCAGAGCAATACAGGTTAAATTTTAAATCAGTCTTGCTCTGCAGTTCAAGCAGCAGCTGGTTACTGCAGATCTAGTACTCCAAGATTTAACCATAGAATCATTAAGGTTGGAAAACACCTCTAAGATCATCCAGTCCAACTGTCAGCACAACACCATGTCTACAGCACATCTACTACAATGTAGGGTGGAAATTACTGTTGGAACAGGTCCAGAGGAGGCTGCAAAGATGATCTGAGGGCTGGAGCATCTCCCATACGAGGACAGGCTGAGAGAGTTGGGGTTGTTCAGCCTGGAGAAGAGAAAGCGAGGAGGAGACCTTAGAGCGACCTTCCGATATCTGAAGGGGCTACAAGAAAGCTGGGGAGGGACTGTTCACAAAGGCTTGAAGTGATAGAATGAGGAGTAATGGGGATAAACTGGAGAGGGGCAGAGCTAGACTGGACATAAGGAGGAATTTCTTCATGATGAGGGTGGGGAGGCCCTGGAACAGGTTGCCCAGGGAAGTTGTGGCTGCCCCATCCCTGGAGGTCTCCAAGGCCAGGTTGGATGGGGCTTGGGCAGCCTGATCCAGTGGGAGGTGTCCCTGCCCATGGCAGGGGGGTCAGAACTGGATGATCTTTATGGTCCCTTCCAACCCAAACTATTCTGTGATTCCATGATTCTGTGCAAGGCCAGGTTGGATGGGGCTTGAAGAAACCACTTCCAGCGCAGGTGTCCCTGCCCATGGCAGGGTGTTGAAACTGGATGGGCTCTAATTTCCCTTTCAACTCAAACCATTCCTTGGTTTTACGATATGCTCAAGCCCCTAAAATGGGTGGCTTAAACACCAGCACAAAATTTATCTCTATAGACCCCTGGGCCCATCTTACACCAGTAAGGTCCACGCAGAAGCTTTATCAGGATAGGATAAAGCTCTCAGTACCAGGAGTTGCTGCTGTTTAGTGTCCAAAGGAAAGCAGGAGCCAGCACTACTTTTAAAGCCATCGTAGATCCAGACACAAGGTATTCATAGAATCAGCAGGTTGGAAGAGACCTACCAGATCATCGAGTCCAACCATCCCCATCAATCACTAAACCACGTCCCTCAGCACCTCATCCACCCGTCCCCTAAACCCCTCCAGGGAAGGGGACTCAACCCCCTCCCTGGGCAGCCTCGGACAGGGACCAATCACCCTTTCCGTGAAGTATTTTTTCCTGCTGTCCAGCCTGACCCTCCCCTGGTGGAGCTTGAGGCCATTCCCTCTCGTCCTGTCCCCTGTCCCTTGGGAGAAGAGCCCAGCTCCCTCCTCTCCACAACCTCCTTTCACCTCATTTCTCAGCTCAGAGATTAAACATGGTCACCCCAGCTCCCAAACGCAGGGTGGAGCCTCATAACCATAAGCTTCACGGGACACGAGTCATTTCTTCATTACACGCCTGAACATCACCGACACAAAGCCTCCTGTTCCCAGTTTTGGTTCTGGATGTGTGCAACAGCAGCACTAACACTCAGAAGTAATTTCCCCCTTGATTTGTGCCTGCCAAGAAGCTCCTGACTGTGCTCACCTCATACATGAAGTGGGATCGGAGCAGCACAGCCCTGTTGTCTTTGTTGGGTTGCAGCAGCTTGAGAAACATAAGTTTCAAGCACATCTTTTGCCAAGTACGCAGAGCCAAGTTACAAAGACCAGTCCTGAGTAGTTTGAGCACATTAAAACATATATATAGGAAGACAAAGTGTTTCATTTTGTCACATCCACATAAAATCTTTAGGCAGAACTTTTCCTTCCATTTAACCTAATGGGTTAAAGCCTTTTAAAAAGGCTGGAACCGTGGGCTGAGGCCAACGGGAAGAGGTTCAACAAGACCAAATGCCCAGTCCTGCACTGGGGACACAACAACCCCATGCAGCTCCAGGCTTGGGGAAGAGCAGCTGGAAAGCTGCCTGGGGGAGAAAGACCTGGGGGTGTTGGTTGATAGTGGCTGAACATGAGCCAGCAGTGGCCCAGGTGGCCAAGAAGGCCAATGGCATCTTGGCTTGGATCAGAAAGGGCCAGCAGGATCAGGGAATGGATTGTGACCATGGAGTCAGCGTTGGTGAGGCTGCACTTCAAATCCTGGGTTCTGAGCCCCTCACTCCAAGGAGGACATTGAGGGGCTGGAGAACATCCAGAGAAGTGGAACAGAGCTGGGAAGGATCTGGAGCCTGGGGGTTGTGGGAGCAGCTGAGGGATCTGGGGTTGTTTAGCCTTGAGAAGACGAGGCTGAGTGGAAACCTCATCACTCTAGAACTGCCTAAAAGGAGGTTGGAGTGAAGTGGGTGTTTGTCTTTTCCCCCAAGTGACGGGACAAGGGGAAATGGCCTCAAGCTGCACCAGGGCAGGTTCAGATTGGACATCAGGAAAAAATTCTTCACTGAAAAGGGTTCTGAGGCCCTGGCAGAGGCTGCCCAGGGAGGTGGTGGAGTCCCCATCCCTGGAGGGGCTTATAAGCTCAGTGGATGAGGTGTTAAGGGTTTAGTAGTGGACAGGGACGGTTGGACTCAATCACAAAAGACTTTTCCAACATAGCAATTCTGTGAAAAAGCCCTTAACATCTAATAAAGGGAGGGGTTAGAAGGGGAAATCAAATCTTCAGAGAGAAGTTTTGCCTTGTAGATCAGTCTTAAAAGGTACTTCATATTTCTTCTTGTTCCTCACCAGGCCAAAGAGCAAACTCTGGCATTCAGTGTTCTCCTGGCAGGTCATTGTTTCTAATAATTGAAGACCCTGGCAGCTACTTACATTTCTAACAGTGTTTTAATGATGGACTGAGAGCAGTTAGAGACATCAAAAGTATGTTTCCAGCACTCGTTCTCCTTATTTAAGGTAACAACCTTAATAAATTTGAGCTCCATTTAATAGAGAAATTATTTTATTAATTTACCGCTTGATGACTTCAACATATTTCCATCAGAATCCAGCTACTCAATATCTTTGCTAGCTTTGACCTGAGGCAGCAGAGCTGAATTCAACCATCCTCAAGGCCTCTCAAGCCAGGTCGGAAGGCTTTTACCCAAAAAGATGCACTGAGAATCGCACCAGGCTTCCCTCAGCCCTGAGGAGGAACCCAGATTCTGGGCACTAAGGGTTGGCAAAGATGGATAATGACAAGTCAGGGAAGAAAAGAAGGAGGAGTAAAGCCTGTGTATACAAGAGCTTGGGAATCACTGATGTACCAGAGGGCTCCTGGGCCCCAATGCTACTGCAGACCAGATACACCAGGTACAAGGAGACTCTCCTGCAAGAGAGATTTAGTGTAAGATTCAACTCTAGACACCCAAGAAGTGGACACATACACCCAAGAGAGCCACCAGAAACACTCAATAGAGAGCATTAAGGACACCTTCTTATTCCACTTCTGCACAGTGGCTAAGGCTTAAAACCCCATCAAGAAGGTACAACCCCACAAACCAGTCAGAAGAAAAAGGTCTTACCAGTTTATAGTCCCTCAGAGCTCTCCCTCCCCAACACTCACCCCTCTGATAAAGCTCCTCTTACCTTATGTAGCCTCCCCAGCCGTCCCATTTCCAATCAGCAGGAGCATCAGGAGTTCATAAAGTTCAGCTGGTGAAGGGGGTTGGTCCCACTTCCCTCTGCATGTTGTTTTCTCTGCTCTTCCCCTTTGTTTCTTAGAAACTCTAAGGGTTTATACCTTGTGTAATTATATCCATTTAGATGATGCTAGATGGCTCTCAGAGTCTCCCTTCCTTACTGGGGAGGGGCTCTTAATCAAGGAATGCAGGGACACGACAAGGGGAATGGTTTTGAGCTGAAAGAGGGGAGATTCAGGTGAGATCTTAGGAAGAAATGTTCTCCTGGGAGGGTGGGGAGGTCCTGGCCCAGGTTGCCCAGAGAAGCTGTGGCTGCCCCATCCCTGGAGGGGTTCAAGGCCAGGTTAGATGGGGCTTGGAGCCCCTGATGCAGTGGGAGGTGTCCCTGCCCATGGCAGGGCAATTCGAACTGAATGATCTTCAAGGTCCCTTCCAACCCAAACCATTCTATGGTTCTATGAAAGATGGAGATTTTCCTACAGGAGACCTGGAAAAAAAAAGCCTGGGGGGTGGTAGAGAGAATCAAGGACCAAATGGCAGCACAGGGGTGAAGAGATCACAGCTGTAAGGATGCAGGGCTTGATGGAGGAGCAGGGGTTGGGTGGAGACAGGGCTGTGCTGAATGAGAGAGGCAGCAATTACTGATAAAAGAGGAGAGTGAAGGAGCCTCTTCTTCCTGTGCTTGAAGTCCTCCCACAGACTTCCTGAGCTCTCCTCAAAAAGTAGCTTGTGGGCAGGTGATGCAACTGAAAAGATGAAAGTCTGCAAGCAGCCTGTGCTAAAGGGGTTTTGTATGTGGTTAAGAGCTCAGCTTCGTGCCAGCTGAACATGAGCCAGCACTGGTCCAGGTGGCCAAGAAGCCCCAGAGCATCCTGGATCGGATCAGGAACGGCATGGCCAGCAGGAGCAGAGCAGGGATTGTTCCCCTATACTGAGCATTAGTGAGGCTGCATTGTGAATCCCATTTGCTTTTGGGCTTCTGGGTACAAGACATTGAGCCTCTACAGCAGCAGCTGCTGGAGCATGTCCAGAGGAGGGTGATGGAGCTCAGGAAGGGTCTGGACCATAAGTTTCATGGGGAGGAGCTGAGGGAACTGGGGTTGTTTAGCCTGGAGAAGAAGAAGCTGAGGGGACACCTTACCACTGTCTACAACTGCTTGAAAGGAGGTTGTAGCAAGGTGGGTGTTGGTCTTTTCTTCCAAGTAACAAGTGATAGGACAGATGGGAACAGCCTCAGGTTGCACCAGGGAAGGTTCAGATTGGGTATTAGGAAACATTTCTTTGCTGGAAGGGTGGTGAAGCATTGGAAGAGGTTGCCTAGGGGACTGGTGGGGTCACCAGCCCTGGAGGGGTGCGAAAAACCTGTAGATGAGGTGCTTCAGCCCATGGTTTAGTGGACATGTTGGTATTGTGTTGATGGTTGGACTTGATGATCTTAGAGGTCTTTTCCAGCCTCAACAACTCTTCTATTCTATATCTTTAGCCCAGAAGGTCCCTGTTAAAGATTATGGGATCCCACTAGAAAACGTTACCTGTTCAAACCAGTCCACCATGGTGCCTGCATTCTACTGGACTTTAAGGAGGGATCACAAATGTGGGAAGATCATGGTGCCAAGGCAGTTACTCAGTGAAAGAAATGAAGCCCCAGGCACTTAAGAAGAAAGGTGGTGGGGCTGAAGTGGTAAAACCGAGTTGTATTGCAGCAGAAAGATTCCTGAGGTGTCTCAGGTAACTACTCCACCCATAAGAGGGGAGCAAAGACCATGATGGGCATGGGGGCAAGTTTGATTCCTGCTTATTTTCTTCAGGAGGTTGCTCCAGGTGGCGCTTCAAGTAGGACACGTTCCTCTGGTGATCCCTTGAGTCCATCCACATCCTCAGACCCGTTTTCAAGTGCCTTCTGCTTGATCTGGAGGAGCACAGAGTGGGGTGGCAACCACAGAAAGCCAGCAGGTTTTTGCTTATCCAGTCGTGGCTCCGACAATCTCTCTCTGCTGCTGTTTGGAAAGGCTGCGTGCAGAGCAGAGACCTCCCGGGAGGTTTGAGTCAGACGCTACCGTGCGGCGTTTGGACAGCTCCAGCATCTACAACGCCTCGGCGTGGTCCTTTCCAAGGAGATAAATCTACTGACTTTCCTCCCACCTCATCCAAGTTCCAGGAATTCCTCTGCCCTCCATCAAGTTCCCACTCGCCCCTCCTTGTTTCTCTGCAAACCCAATAAATAACCTGAATTTTCACCCTCAAAAAAAATACCAAGCATTTCATCTGGCATTAAAAAAAAGTGATGAGAAATTACTTCAGATGCTGATATTCCAGGTGTTAATGAGGACCATGGAGTTTGGCCAGCTGGGTGGCTTTTGAAGGCAGGTAAACCTGTGGATATATTTTTTATCAACTCGTCTCATTTCCGTGTTGGAGAAAAAAAAAGAAAAAGACAAAACTAAATCCAACCCCTTGATTTCTCCCTCTGAGCCAGGCCTGAAGGATGAGAAATCTCAAGTCTTCAATAAATGTTTTACATGGATAAAAACTCTATTTTGGGTTCTGCTGTGTAAAAACAAAAAGAAAATGAATAACATTGTCCCTGTTGGAGTCAAGCTTTGTTTCTCCTCCTTAATTCTTTTTCCTTTCCACACTGTGAAGGGAGCACGCCAGGGGTCAGGAGCAGTTCAGGAATATATACAGTCCAGACAGGGTTTTGTGATTCCCCTCAGCAGGAAAACTTGGTTTTTCTCTGACTCCCAGCTCCACGATCGAAATGAATGTCTTCGTTTGCCTCTTCCAGTAGAGAAATGGCAGCGGTACAAGGTCGAAATGAATCCAAAGAAGATGGTCTTGAAATATCTGCTACTGCTTGTTATTAGATTTCCTGCAAGAGCTACAATCTTTCATTAAAGGTTTTATATCGAGGAACGGCGGTCGGCCAGCAGTTGTTTAACTGGAGCGCGGCGAAGTGCTCTTACCCCATGCAGCTCCGGGCTTGGGGAAGAGCAGCTGGAAAGCTGCCTGGTGGAAAAGGACCTGGGGGTGCTCGTCGACAGGGGCTGAACAGGAGCCAGCGGTGGCCCAGGTAGCCAAAAAGGCCAAAAGCATCCTGGCTTGGATCAGCCATGGGGTGGCCAGCAGGAGCAGGGAAGGGATTGTCCCCCTGGACTCAGCGTTGGTGAGGCCAAACCTCGAATCCTGGGTTCAGTTCTGTGCCCCCCAGTGTAAGAAAGACCTGGAGGGGCTGGAGCATGTCCAGAGAAGGGGGCATAGCTGAGAAAGGCTCTAGAGACCAGGAGTTCTCGAGCAGTTGAGGGACCTGGGGCTGTTTAGCCCAGAGAAGAGGAGGCTGAAGGGAGACCTCATTGCTCTCTATATCTACCTGAAAGGAGGGTGTAGTGATGTGGTTGTTGGTCTCTTCTACCAAGTAACAAGTAATAGGATGAGAAGAAATGGTCTCAAGTTGCACCAGGAGAGGATTAGATTGGATACTTGGAAAAATTTCTTTACTGAAAGAACGGTGAAGCCCTGTCAGAGGTTGCCAACAGCAGTGGTGGGGCCTCCATTCCTGGAGGGGTTCAAAAATCATGTAGATGAAAGGTTCTTCAGGACATGGTTTAATAGGTTTGAACATCCTCACATCAGCCTTGACATCAGGAAAAAATATTTCACAGAAAGGGTGATTGGTCCCTGTCCGAGGCTGCCCAGGGAGGGGGTCGAGTCCCCTTCCCTGGAGGGGTTTAGGGGACGGGTGGACGAGGTGCTGAGGGACATGGATTAGTGATTGATGGGAACGGTTGGACTCGATGATCCAGTGGGTCCTTTCCCACCTAGTGATTCTATGATAGGAATGTTGGTACTGTGTTGACGGTTGGACTTGATGATCTTGGAGGTTTCTTCCAACCTTAACAATACTATGACTCTATAACATGGTTTACTTTCCCCTAAAAGAGTGAATTCCTGTAATGCTAAATAATAAATAATAAGTGGCCTACGGTGGAAAATAGTAGCTTGTGTGATAGCCCAGGGCAGGACTTGATGATCCAAGAGGTCTTTTCCAACCTGGTGATTATATGATACGAGATAAACAAGTCTCAGTTTCATCACTCATCTCCCTCCAATGTGAGACTGGCTATTTCTATTCACTGACTGGTAGATGAAAGGGCAACAGCATCATTTAGACCTGAGTAATATTTCCAAGACTAGAGAAGAGCCCCAGGCAACTTGAAGAAGAAGCACTTGGCATCTGGAGTCCTCAGCACAAAAAGGGCATAGAGCTGTTGAAGAGAGACTGGGGAAGACCATGGAGATGATCCGAGGGCTGAAGAATCTCCCATACAAGGACAGGCTGAGAGAGTTGGGGTTGTTCAGCCTGGAGAAGAGAAGGATGCAGGGAGACCTTAGAGCAGCTTCCAGTAGGGAAAGGGGCTCCAGGGAAGCTGGGGAGGGGCTCTGGATCAGGAAGTGCAAGACCAGGATGATAGGAATGGTTTTGAGCTGCAAGAGGGGAGATTGAGATGAGATCTTATGGAGAAATGTTCTCCTGGGAGGGTGGGGAGGTCCTGAGCCAGGTTGCCCAGAGCAGTGGTGGCTGCCCCATCCCTGGAGGGGTTGAAGACCATGTTGGATGGTGCTTGGAGCAACCTGATCGAGTGGGAGGTGTCCCTGCCTATGTCAAGGAGGTGGAACTGGATGGGCTTTGATGTCCCTTCTGACCCAAACCATTCCATGATTCCATGATGTTTAATCTTGGAAGTGAGAAAGGAAAAATGTTTCAAGGACTGTTGTATGGAGAGGCCACCCTTCCTGAATGACAGAGTACCTTGGGAATCTTGTGATTAACCAGTACCGGACGGTGCCTTCTGCTTATCAGCAGTGGAGATAGTAGAAAGAAGCCCTAGATCTGGTTGTATCTGCAAGAGGAACTTGGTTCTTGGAGGATAAACACCTATTTTCAGTTTGGAAAGCAGACCTCGCTCGGACACTGGCGCTGGTGAAGCTCTCCCCAGGAGCAGGGAAGGGGTTCAGGGCTTCGGTTTCACGTCTCGTTGGAAATATGGCACGCGCCCCTCATTCCTTCTCTTAGCAACATTTCGTTTCATGCTGACTTGGGGGAAGAGCAAGGCCCCTTCTGGGCCAGCCTCTCTCTTCCTGCAGCCCTGCGGGTTCTCCACGGAGGTCGGCTGCCCGAGAAGTGGCAAAGAAGCCAAATCTCTGTAGGGGCTGCCGAGAACACAGCTGGAGGTGGCAAAGCTTGCTGACAAAAGCAACTTGCTGACAACCTTCAGCTGAGGAGAGGCGGGGTTGGCTTTTTTTTTCTTCCAGCTCCAAGGAACTCCCTGTTTTTGCACTCCAGAAGCTTCTGGCCTGACCAAAAAATGGACCTGAAACACAGGAGCTGGCAAAGAGAGGAACAGAAAACCAGGTGAGGTCCTGCGTGTCTATTCCTTTACCTTCTGGAGAGGGATGACCCATCCCTGGAGGTGTTCAAGGCCAAGCTGGAAGAGGTTTTGAGCAACATGACCCAGCAAGAGGTCTTCCTGTCCATGGCAGGGGGTTGGAACTAGATGGGCTTTAAGGTCTCTTCCAACCCAAACCAGTCCCACATGTCTATTTCTTTACCTTCTGGAGAGCACTTTCCACATAGGGTCCTTGAGGGAGTTACTAATGGTTGGGGCTGCAGATGTCTGAGATGCCATTAGCAGCTTCTTGCTGCAGCCCAGGAGAAGGAATCCTTCCCCTGGATCTGCTGCCATGAACCCTTCCCAGCAGGCTGGGAGCCGTAGAAACCTGGAGCAATTTCTCCTGGAGCGTGTCCTTGCAGGAGATGTGCTCCAGTTGACTTGAACAAAGTTTGTTCTGCTTCATCTGCTGCTGTGAATAAGTTTTTTATGACCAAGTCATACATTTTCTTCTCCACTCCGCTCTGGCTTCTACATAATCCATACCAGTGTAAAGAGATGGTGCCATAAAGCAGTGATGTTTAACCCTTGCAGCCAACAGGCTTATCCTTCTCTGCAGCAAAGGATCTCTGAAAAGGAGCTTTAACATCAATCCCAAGCACAGGCTGTGTGGAGAATGGCTTGGGAGCAGCCCCAAGGAGAAGGACTTGGGGTGAGGAGGAGAAGCTCCACAGGAGCCACAACGTGCACTCACAGCCCAGAAACCCCCCATGTCCTGGGCTGCATCCAGAGCCGCGTGGCCACCAGGGCCAGGGAGGGGATCCTGCCCCTCTGCTCCGCTCGGGGAGACCCACCTGGAGTCCTGGGTCCAGCTCTGGAGTCCTCAGCACAGGGAGGACATGGAGCTGGTGGAGCAAGTCCAGGGGAGGACATGGAGATGATCCAAGGGCTGGAGAATCTGATGCAGTGGGAGGTGTCCCTGCCCATGGCAGAGGGTGGAACTGGATGGTCTCTGAGGTCCTTTCCCATCCAAACCATTTTATGATTCTAGGAATAACAAAACATCCAATCTGATAGTAAAAAAAATATTTTTTTTGCCACCTCCACTCTGAAATCCTTCCAATCAACACATGTGAAATGGAATTTGGTTCAAGATTTTAACAGAAGAATTTGAGATGCACAAGGAGATCTCATGCTGGTACCTGGGTAGGACTGGGAATGGCGAATAATGGGAGAACTTCATGCTACATCCATGAACATGATGAGAATTTTGAAAGCCGTCATGTAATATTCATCACAAAGGTCCCCATCTCCTGTGTTTTGACAAGGCACCAGCCTGAATTTTTACCATACAATGTGTTCATAGAATCATAGAATGATTTGGGTTGGAAGGGAACTCAAAGCCCATCCGATTCTGACCCCCCTGCCATGGGACACCCCACTAGATCAGGGGTTCCAAGCTGCATCCAACCTGGCCTTGAACACCTCCAGGGATGGGGCAGCCACCCCTTCCCTGGGCATCCTGGGCCAATGTCTTCCCCATCCTCACAGGAGAACATTTTTCCCTAAGATCTCATCTCAATCTCCCCTCTTTCAGCTTCAAACTATCCCCCTCATCCTGTCCCTGCCCTCCCTTACTCTTCACAAATCAAGAGAATTTTAAGTCCTGGGAAGGTTCACATTTTCTAATTGGGGAAAGAATGTCCCAGATTTTGGGGACTGATACCCAAATGCTGAATATTCAGCTTTGTTGTACAAAACTTCACTTTTTTACTTGCTGAGAATTCCCAGGAAATCAAATAATTCAAATTTTCCAACAGAAAAAAAAATAAATTAAAAAAAATAGAATCCACAAAAAGATTTTTGCTGACAAAGCCATTTATCTCCAAGCAAATGAAACCTGACCCAGCCCAGCCTGACATGAAAGCCGCCTTTGACTTCGCAACGAAGACTAAAAAGGCTTTTGTTGAACGAGCGACTTTTTCAAAGTGGTCCAGAAGGCTCATGTGTCGGTGGATTGGCCTGGAAATCGCTGCAGAGCGAGGTGGGTCTCGTTGTGTGATGCCAGAGTCACTGTCTCCAGTGGGTTGGGACAGATCCTTCCCTACTCTACACTCTGGGCATTTCTGGTGTCTGATTTTTACTGCTTCTACTCCAAAGCTCTAGACAAAACAAACCAGGCAGGGCTCAACTCAAATACTGAGGTCATTGTCCTCTTCTGAGCTTGGGAATGGCATGAGGAGCCTTCCTGGCTCACGGCAGTGTGAGTGTCTCCTTCTAGTCCCTTCGGGGCGGCTGCTGCATCCAAGACCAAACATTGAGATGTCTGAGTGATAGAGGATCAGGTCTCTTCTTGGAAGCTCTTTCAAAGAAAGGCAGAGAGAAGAGCCGGAGCCTTGGGTACAGCTGGCATGACCGTTCCTCCAGAACTGCTGGGAAACACTCATTTGTGTTCCAAGTTGCCAGGAAAAGAAGGAAAGCAATGCAAAATAAAATCTATTTGACCCTTGCGTTCAGCACATGGGATGGAGTCCCACCTCCAGGACTGGAATTCAACAAGCAGGGAGGAGACCTCAGGCTAGGGGTATCCAGGCATTCAGATGGAGCGTGTCCAGAGAAGGACAATGAAGGTGGTGAAGGGTCTGGAGAACAAGCACTATGAGGAGCATTTGAGGGACCTGGGATTGTTTAGCCTGGAGAAGAGGAGGCTGAAGGGAGATCTCATCACTCTCTACATCTTCCTGAAAGAAGGTTGTAGTGAGGTGGGTGTTGGTCTCTTCTCCTAACAAGTGATAGAACATGAGGAAATGGCCTCGTGTTTCACCAGGGGAGGTTTAGATTAGATATTACGAAACATTTCTTTACTGACTGAGTGATGAAGCATTGGAAGAGGCTTTCCAGGGCAGTGGTGGAGTCTCCATCACTGGAGATGTTCAAAAAACATGTAGACGTGGCACTTCAGGATGTGGTTTAGTAGGAACGGTGGTGCTGGCCTAATGGTTGGATGATCTGAGGTCTTTTCCAACCTCAATGATTCTGTGATGAGCCCAGTCTTCTCCTTGAGATGCCCTTCATCAAAGCTGATTTAATCTCTGGTTTTGGGACAGGGTGGGACTGCAGAGGACGGGACATAAATCCATCCTGGGGCCTTCTTAGTGTGCAGAGAATAAAGCTTTAGGAGGGGGGAGATGGCAACAGGCATCAACTGCTCAAGCCAGTGGACACCGCTGTCTGGACCAGAAGTTTCCCACTCTATCACGAGATAAAATCATAGAATCATGGAATGGTTTGGGTCAGAAGTGGCTTCAAAGACCATCCAGGTCCAACTGGAGGTGTTCAAGGCCAGGTTGGATGGGGCCTTGGGTAGCCTGACCCAGTGGGAGTTGTCCCTGCCCATCGCAGGGGGCTGGAACTTGATGGGCTTTAAGGTCCCTTCTAATCCAAACTATTCTATGATTCTAAAACCCGCTTCCCAGCAAGGTGTGTATCTGCTTCACAGGCAGCGAGTAGCTCTGGCAGGATCTCAACCCCTGATGACTTTAAACAGAGCACAAAGAAAAGGCTGTTTATAAAAAGAAGAAGAGGAAAAAAAAAATCCCTATTTCAAAAAATAGCAAGGAGAAAGAAAAAAAAAATCTTCACATTTAAAACTCTTTTTATTGCCCTCATTGCTTAAGATAGCGTTACCATAAATCGACTCGACCAGAACATTAGTTGGAAACCAAAAGGATTACCACATCTATTAGAATATTTAAACCATATGTCTGGGGTTGGGAGCTCCCAGTCCCACAGAGTGCGCACACGCTGGCCAGCACGGCTTCTGCTCCTGTTGGCAGGGACTCTGTCCCTCTCTTGATGGGACAAATTGAGCATTTCTTTGTTCTTTTATGGTGGGGGACACCGTGCAATTTATCAATAATATCATAGCTCCTCCATCCCATTGCCAGCAAGAGTGTGAAGCCTGCTCCGGCCCCCAAGGTGAGCGACTCCGGATTAATAGGGGTGGGATGCGGAGAGATAGTGTTAATTCATCAGAACATAGAATCGAATGGTTGAAGTTGGAAGAGACCTTAAAGATCACCTAATTCCAAACTCCTGCTATGGACAGGGACACCTCCCACAGAATCAGGCTGCTCCAAGCCCCATCCAACCTGGCTTTGAACACCTCCAGGGATGGGGCAGCCACAGCTTCCCTGGGAAACCTGGGCCAGGGCCTCCCCGCCCTCTTCGTGAAGAAATTCCTCCTTATGTCTATTCTAAATCTTCCTTTCTCTAATTTAAAGCAATTCCCTCTCATCCTATCTGTCCATGACTTTGTAAACAGTCCCTCCCCAGCTTTCCTGTAGCCCCTTTAGTTATTGGAAGGTTGCTATAAGGTCTCCTTGGAGCCTCCTCTTCTCCAAGCTGAACAAGTCCAACTCTCTCAGCCTGTCCTCATATGGGAGGTGCTCCAGCCCTTGTAGCCTCTTCTGGACCATTTCCAACACTTCCATCTCCTTCTTATGTTGCGGAATCCAGAACCGGACCCAGGACTGCAGGTGGGTCTCCCAGAGTGGAGCAGAGGGGCAGGATCCCCTCGCTGGCCCTGGTGGCCACGCGGCTCTGGATGCAGCCCAGGACATGGGGGGTTTCTGGGCTGCAAGCGCACGTAGCCAGCTCATGTCAATTCGTGTGGTTCCTCTGGGCTCCAACGTAGAATAGAAACATAGAATCATTCAGGTTGGAAAAGACCTCTAGGGTTGTTTGGTCTAGAAAAGAGGAGGCTGAGGGGAGACCTTCTAACTGTCTACAACAGTGACAGGTGATAGGATGAGAGGAAATAGCCTCAAGTTGCCCCAGGGAAGGTTTAGATTGGACATCAGGAGACATTTCTTCGAAGAAAGGGTTGTGATGCCCTGGCAGAGGCTGCCCAGGGAGGTGGTGGAGTCCCCATCCCTGGAGGGGTTTAAAAGCCAGGCAGATGAGGTGCTCAGGGATCTGGTTTAGTAGTGGACAGGGACTGTTGGACTTGATGAAATCTAGTCTTTCCTAACCCAGTGATTCTATGATTCTCTAAGATCATCCAACCCAACCGTTAATCCAACACCGCTGTGCCTACTAAACCATTTCCACAAGGGCCACATCTACACAGTTTTTGAACCTCTCCAGGGAAAGAGCAAAGATGAAGACTCTGTGGGACACTGGGAGGTTCCTCCCTAGGCTGGTTTGGTGAGGAGGGGTTTTGAAAGGTGGCACCCAGGTGCCAAGTCTGACCCATTGTGAAAAACACAGGACGGGGGACTCAAGTTAGGATGATGTTCAGTGATTTCTTTATTTAAGTCCCTGTTTCAATAGGATCATAGAATCATGGAGTGGTTTGGGTTGGAAGGGACCTCAAAGACCATCCAGTTCCATCCTCCATTGTGGGCAGGGACACCTCCCACTGGATCAGGGGCTCCAAGCCCCATCCAACCTGGCCTTGAACCCCTCCAGGGATGGGGCAGCCACCCCTGCTCTGGGCAACCTGGCCCAGGGCCTCCCCACCCTCCCAGGAGAACATTTCTCCCTAAGATCTCATCGCACTCTCCCATCTTGCAGCTGAAAACCATTCAGCTTGTCCCATCCCTGCCCTCCCTGATCCAGAGCCCCTCCCCAGTTTTCCTGGAGCCCCTTTCCCTACTGGAATCTACTCTAAGATCTCCCCACAGCCTTCTCTTCTCCAGACTGAACAACTCCAGCTCTCTCAGCCTGATCTCGGATGGGAGATGCTCCAACCCTTGGATCCTGATGGAGGATCTGCAAGGCATGACCACACATCGCATCTCAGCAGGGGATGGGAAATTGTGCTTCGGAATCCTTTTGGCTCCCTTTTATCACCTCAGGAGGATAGTTTTCCAGGATTAACTGGAGGGGGTCTTCCCTCCCAACAGCCTCCAAGCCTTTTTCCAGCATTCCCTCCAGCCTGGCAAGCAAACTGTGAGTGTCCTGCTGGGGTGGAAACAGTCTTGAGGAGGAGAAATGGAGAGGAGATGCTTGAACAGGCTGAGGTGGAGGGATTTTTCCAGCCAGGGTATGAACTAGGGGTGGGAATATCATTCTATCAGGAACTGCTTCATCTTCAGGTGCCAAGCTGGTCTTTCTGGCTCTTGTCACAGTGATGGTTAACAGTGACAACCCTGCACTGGGAGGGCTCTACCTCTCCCAGTTAATGCAGACTGGAAAGAGCTGGAAGGAAATCGCAGAACTGCGATATCACATAGGGTTTAAGCCTCCAGCTCTAGCCTGAGCCTGATTTCTGTCTCATCTGTGATGGAAGGGCTCCCTCTGGTGCACCAAGAATCCTCTCTGCCTTTTCTTATTTTCCTCCTTTCCTTTCTCTCTTTCTCCTCCAGGAAAGGCACCTTTGTTGCCACATAAATATCTGCTCCGGGGGGGAGGACAGGACCCACCCTGACCTCTTCTTCCGATTAAAACCCAATTCCTAGTCCTCCCTCCCACCGGCTCATCCATGGCCACGCCAAGAGAGACCAAAATCCCAGGAATCCTTCCCCTGGAGAGCAGGGCAGTGGTCAACCACCTCCGAGAGGGCAACCAAGCTTCGTAGCCCTGCCCAGTTAATTGTAGTTGTGTTCAGTGGGAATGTGAGCCCAAGGTAAGAAATGTCCCAGTGTCTACGTACCAAACCAGCACCCCACATTCTTCTCACCCCAATCCTGTTTCTGAACAGAGTTGGAACCCTTCCCCCTTGGTCAAGTGTGTGAAAAGCTCTGGAGAGGAGCTGTGAGGTGGGGCAGGTTGCCGAGGGGCTTCACTAGCCACAAGACTTCCACCAAGGGCAATTTGCAGCTCGAGGTGCTGCTTGCCTTCAGAACAAGCAGTTGTCCTAGGGTTTTTTGCAGGCTGGAGGAAGGTCTGGACTCTGATTCCCTGCATCTGAAACAGGCTGCTCAGGAAAGGAGTGGAGTCCCCTTCCCTGGAGGGGTTTAAGGGCTGGGTGGACGAGGTGCTGAGGGACATGGTTTAGTATTTGATAGGAATGGTTGGACTCGATGATCCGGTGGGTCTTTTCCAACCTGGTGATTCTGTGATTCTATGATCTTGAAAAAGCTTAGCAAATAGATGTGACCAGAAGATGTCATGGGGCTAGAAAGAGCCAGGAACGAGCTTCTTTCTCTATGACTTCTGCAACATCGTGTACCACCACCATCCTTATCCAAACAGAAATGAGATGTTGTTCCCCAAAGACCAAGCCAGGCATCAACCCTTGAGCTCATCGCCCATCTGACTGCTCGGTGCAACCAAGGCAGAGCCCTGCCTGCAGCCAAACTCTCCACTGTTGGTCTCCATCCATCAGGAGGGTGCAGGTCACTCCCTCCTGCTCCTTCCCCAGGCAGCATTATAGAATCAGAACAGTCTGGGTTGGAAGGGACCTTAAAGCTCATAGGGTTCCAATCCCTTGTCAAGGGCAGGGACACCTCCTGCTGCATCTGGTTGCTCCAAGCCCCATCCTACCTGGCCTTCAACACCTCCAGGGATGGGGCAGCCATGACTTCTCTGGGCAACCTGTGCCAGTGTTTCACCACCCTTATAATGAAGAATTTATTCCTAAGGTCTAATCTAAATCTTCCCCCTTCCAATTTAAAGCCATCCCCCCTTGTCCCATCACTCCAGGACCTTGAAAGCAATCCTTCCTCAGCTTCCCTGTAGTCCCATCTGGCACTGGAAGGCTGCTCTAAGGTCTCCTTGGACAAAGCATCCATGACATGAGAGCAGGAATTGTATTTTCATCAATCTTAGAATCACGAAATGGTTTGGGTTGGAAGGGACGTCAAAGCCCATCCAGTTCCAACCCCCACACCATCAACAGGGGCACCTCCTACTGGATCAGCCCCATCCAACTTGGCCTTGAACACCTCCAGATGATCCGAGGGCTGGAGCACCTCCCATGCGAGGCCAGGCTGAGAGAGTTGGGGTTGTCCAGTTTGGAGAAGCGAAGGCTCCAAGGAGACCTTATAGCGACCTTCCAGTACCTGAAGGGGCTACAAGAAAGCTGGGGAGGAGCTGTTCACAAAGGTTTGGAGTGTTAGGACAAGGGTAAATGGGGATAATCTGGACAGGGTCAGATTTAGACTGGAAATAAGGGGAAAATTCTTCACAGTGAGGGTGGTGAGACGTGAAACAGGTTGCCCAGAGAAGCTGTGGCTGCCCCATCCCTGGAGGTGTTCAAGGCCAGGTTGGATGGGCCTTGGACATCCTGATCTAGTGGGACATGAACTGGATGATCTTTACGTTCCCTTCCAACCCAAACTATTCTATGATTCTATGAAAACACCTCCTGAAATAGCAGGGAAAGGGGCCTGCGAGGCCACCGGGATCAAAGGTGGCTGCAGCAGAGCAGCTGGAGCTGTCGATGTCTTACAGATGTGGAGGGGCACGACTTCACCCAGGACTAATTCCATCATTCCTTCACAAACCTGATCTGGTGAAGGAGGAGTTGAAAGTTCCCACATGACTTTTTGTTGTTTGTTTCATCTTTTCTTCCCTTGTTTTTTTGGCTTTTTTTACTTTTTAATTAAGTTTCTCCTGATTACAAAACCAAATGTAAGAAAAAAAAACACAAAACCTTTTAAGCCTGGGTAGCCCTGGGGAAAGGAGCACTCAGAAACTTCTTGATTAAATTGTAATTCCTGCTTCGCTTGTGCAGTGAGAAAACAGGCTGGATGCAAACGAGTGGCATGTATTAATTATGGCCAGAGATGGCACCAAGATTTAAAAAGACAGGAAGGGAATAATTGCCATTAATGTGGCTGGAATGGAGGAAACAGGGCTGAGGGGGAGCCTGGTGCAAGCACAAGAGGGGAAAAAGATCTTACATAACCTTAAATAATATTTAATAGATTATTTAACAATTATAAGGAAAGGTTTTTAACCTGATTTTCTAAGGAGATGCTTAAGAAGTGGAAGGATAGGATGAGGGGAATGGTTTTCAGCTGAAAGAGGGGAGATTGAGATGAGATCTTAGGGAGAAATGTTCTCCTGGGAGGGTGGGGAGGCCCTGGAACAGGTTGCCCCGAGCAGGGGTGGCTGCTCCATCCCTAGAGGTGTTGAAGGGCAGGTTGGATGGGGCTTGGAGCAACCTGATCCTTTAGAAGGTGTCCCTGCCCATGGCAGGGTGTGGAACTGAATGATCTTCAAGGTTCCTTCCAACACAAACCATGATTCCATGACTCAGGCTGTAGCTGAGGCTGATTTTGCACTCACTGACTTCTCAACTGAGTCGATGGTGGGGTTGGTGAACATATGGATTTGACTGTAGGCTGAGGTAGCGGCTGTCTCCACCTGGGAGAAGAGAAGGAAAATCCAGTGCAAAAACTGCGTAGTGGCCTGGGAAGGACCTGGAGGGGCAAACCCACTGGGGTTGATGCCAGGCTGAGGACATGGATGAGTTCAAGACGCACATCATAGAATCATAGCATGGGTTGGTTGGAAGGGACCTCAAAGCCCATCCAGTCCCACCCCCTGACATGAGCAGGGACACCTCCCACTCGATCAGGTTGCTCAAAGCCCCATCCAACATGGTCTTCAACCCCTCCAGGGATGGGCCAGCCACCTCTTCTCTAGGTGTCTTTACCTAAGAAAGCTAAGTGAGTGGAATCAGAGGACCAAGGTTATTTTTAGGGTCACCCTCTGCACTCTGGCCACGCAGTCTCTGCACAGGGATGAACCTTGTGGTCCCTTTTGTGTAGAAGAGCAAGCAGATACCTGAGGCCTGGGCTGTCAGGTCAACCTGCCAGCATCCTACCTCCATGCCTTCATGTCTTTTTGCCTGCAATCACCATTTCCCTCATTTTTGAACTTGGCAGAAAGAGCAGCGGGTGGCTGGTCCATGGAGCACAAACCTCCTCGTGGCTTGAAGTCATTTCTCAAAGCGATATGAGAAAGGGGCTTGTGCTGGGAGATCTGAATTGTCACTCACTGTTCGCTAGCCTAGGGGAAAACTCCTGCTTGACAGAGCTGCCAAAGCCACAACTAAATGCTGTGGAAAACAGCAGCAGTGAAAGATCCAAAGCTCCTTTCAGCTTCTGAAGCTCCTTTCTTGGCTGTAGCCAGGCCAGCCTAGCATCCTTCCTGGGGAAATGGAGCATACGTTCCAGCCACACATCTCCAGCCTTACAGGGATGTATTTTGTCTCAGACACAGCTGTGCCTCTCTGGGTTTATACACCCCTTTCCTCCTACCCCTTCCCTCCCAGACCTTCTTCTTCGTGCTGGAAAGCCCAATTTGCTGCAGGGAATGCAAACAGGAACTCACCACAGAGGTGGGTGATGGGTGGCTTTGATGTTCCATTTATTTCCTTTAACCATGGAAAACCACCCTGAAAAGATGTCATAAAATGGGCTGGAATTCAGTATGGGACAGAGTGGAATAAGATCTAAAATATGGGAAGTATGGGTGTGTGCGATGAAAGAAAGAAAGGGAGAGGGAGAGAGGAAGAGGGAGATGGGGAAAGGGGGATGGGGCGTGGGGAGATACAATGAGAAAAGATAGTGAAAAAAAACAAAAGAGAGAGGAAAAGAAAGAAGAGAAAGAAAAATGGAAAAGATAGAAGAGAAAAAAATAGAAAAGAAAGGGAGGAAGAGAGGAAGAAAGAGAGAGATAAAGAGATAAAGGGAGAAAGGGAGAAAGGGAGAAAGAGAGAGAGAAAGAGAGAGAGAAAGAGAGAGAGAGAAAGAAAGAAAGAAAGAAAGAAAGAAAGAAAGAAAGAAAGAAAGAAAGAAAGAAAGAAAGAAAGAAAGAAAGAAAGAAAGAAAGAAAGAAAGAAAGAAAGAAAGAAAGAAAGAAAAGAAAAGAAAGAAAAGAAAGAAAGATAAAAGAAAGAAAGAAAGAGAGAAAGAAAGGAAGAGAGAAAAGAGAAAGAGAGGAAGAGACAAAGAGAAAGATAGAAAGAGAAAGAGGGAGAAAGAGAGGAAGAGAGAAAGAGAAAGAAGGAGAGAAGGAGAAGCGAGAAAGAGATAGAGAGAGGAAGAGAGAAAAGAGAGAAATAGAGGAAAAGACAAAGAAAAAAAGGGAGAGAAAGAGAGAGAGAAAGAGAAGGAAAAGGAAAAGAGAAAGGAAGAGGAGAATAGAAGAAAAAAAAAGTGAAAATTAGAAGTTCTAGCAAACTGACAAGTGTATGTTGAACAGGAGATACTGTACCTGCAATGTTTACATTCATAGAGGTAATAAAAATACCCTGTGGAACCTCAAATCGAATCTTGTTGAGGCTGAAAGATTTGGATGTGTACTGAGAAGCTCACAGCCGTAGGGCAAGAGGCATCTGGTCCCCTGGTTGTGTGGTGGGTTGTTTTCCCTCCTAGAGAAACAAGGAGAAAAGATCCCACTGGATCATGTTGCTCCAAGCCCCATCCAACCTGGCCTTCAGCAGCTCCAGGGATGGGGCAGCCACAAATTTCCAGGGTAACCCATGCCTCCCCACCCTCCCAGGAGAACATTTCTCCCCAAGATCTCATCTCAATGTCCCCTCTTGAAGCTCAAAACTGTTCTCCCTCACCCTCACCCTGCACTCCCTGATCCAGAGCCCTTCTCCAGCTCTCCTGGAGTTCCCTTCCCTGTTAGAAGCTGCTCTAAGGTCTCCCTGGAGCCTTCTCTTCTCCAGGATGAACAACCCCAACTCTCTCAGCCTCATACAGAAGGTTCTCCAGCCCTCACATCCTCCCCATGGCCTCCCCTGGACTCGCTCCCACAGCTCCATGTCCTCCCTGTGCTGAGGACTCCAGAGCTGGACCCAGGACTCCAGGTGGGTCTCCCCGAGCAGAGCAGAGGGGCAGGATCCCCTCCCTGGCCCTGGTGGCCACGCGGCTCTGGGTGCAGGAGCAGGAGGAGGCTTCTTGCAGGGCATCCCAGAGGCAAGATAAAAGAAAAGACAATTTGGATTTACTGAATGCCTCTTCATTCGTCCTCCTCGAAGCCTGCTATGATTCATTTTTTTGTGTGGGCATGGAAAAAATGAAGAGTTTTAACCAAAACCATGCAGGAAGTCAGTAGCAGAGTGTAATATCTGTCTCGATTCCTGCGTTTTGCATTGGTTTCTCCTCTGACAGCTCGCAAAGGTTGCTTCTTTCCCTCAATACAGGGATTGAGTGTTGCTTTGGAGACATGAACATGGAGAGATGCCATCTGACCCCAAAGTCCAAATCCCAGCACATGGAAGTGGGGACACGGCACACCTTGGTGCTTCTCAGACCTGGTTTCTGGTCTTATATCAGGGTCAGAACAGGGTAAAGTCACATCCAGGTCCTCAGATGTGTTGGTTTCTGCATCTAGACAGCGATGCATCACTTCATGATGGGAAGAGACCTTCCAATACCTGAAGTGGCTACAAGAAAGCTGGGGAGGGACTGTTTATAAAGACCTGGAGTGATAGGATGAGGGAAATGGGGATAAACTGAAGAGGGGCAGAGTTAGACTGGACATGAGGAGGAATTGGACACTGGACACTATGAGAGTCAAGAGAGAAGAGGTTGCCCAGAGAAGTTGTGGCTGACCCATCCCTAGAGGAGTTCAAGGCCAGGTTGGATGGGGCTTGGAGCCCCTGATCCAGTGGGAGGTGTCCCTGCCCATGGCAGGGGGGTTGGAACTGGATGATCTTTAAGGTCCCTTCCAACAGAAATTGTAATTCTCTGATGCACTGTTGAATGCTACACACTGACCAGCAGTGATCTACAGGCCACCAAACGGCTCTATCTGTGCCAGATCATCTGTCCTTGGGATTTATGAGATCCAAATGTCCAGAAGTGACGTGAGATTCATTTAAAAATTAAAGAAAAGAGAAAGACAGAAGGAAAAAAATACAGATCCCAAGTTTCAAACCAGTGACAGGGTAGGAGTTAAGTTCTACCACCGGGTAGGCAGGACCTCGAGGCGTTTCTCCCTGCTCTGTGCACCTGGAGTCATCTCCCATCGCAAATTCTACAGCGGACAGACCGCTGGATTAACCTTTCCAAGGCAGCCGATAGCCCCTCAGAGACCTCGCGCTCTGGCAAGGCGTCTCTGCCAGGAAGGCTTCCAGTTGGACCAAGCCCAGGCTACGACCGCAGTCCTCCCAGCGTTCTGTTCTAAGCGTTAATTGCCCTCCCCGCTGGAAAAATGAAAAGCCCTTTATTTCCACACCAAATTGGCGGTGGGTGCTGGTGACCAGACCCATCCAGCATCCCGTGTTTCTTCTTTATTTATCTCTTTCACACTCGTTTGGAGGAACTTCAGCCAGGTGGGGGTCTCTGCTGTGGTAGGCGGGCTATAAATCATAGAATCAATCATAGAATCATAGAATAACCAGGTTGGAAGAGACCCACAGGATCATCGAGTCCAACTATTCCTATCAATCACTAAAACGTGTCCCTCAGCACCTTGTCCACCCATTCCTCAAACCCTTCCAGGGAAGGGGACTCAGCCCCCTCCACCCAAGTTGCTTCAAGCAATGGTTAACCACCCACCAGCCTGGATGGAAACCTCATGACCTGCTCCCTCCCACCTGCAAATATCCTCTGGCATCCAAACAGCCAATCCTCATTTCCAACAGCTGAGAGGACATCGGTGTTGAACAGGAGGACATCTAAACCATCAGAGCTTGACTACAAAGCTGCATCCTGGGCTGCATCCAAAGCAACATGGCCAGAAGGGCAATGGAGGGGATTCTGCCCCTCTGCTTCGCTCTGGGAGACCCACCTGGAGTCCTGGGTCCAGCTCTGGAGTCCTCAGCTCAGGGAGGACATGGAGCTGGTGGAGCGAGTCCAGAGGAGGTCACGGAGATGATGTGAGGGCTGGAGAACCTCCTGTAGGAGGCTGAGAGAGTTGAGGTTGTTCAACCTGCAGAAGAGAAGGCTTCAAGGAGAACTTAGAGCAGCTTCCAGTGCTGAAAGGACCTCCAGGAAAGCTGGAGGAAAGCTTTTCCCAAGGGCCTGGAGTGACATGGCTTTAAATTGGAAGGGGGAAGATTGAGATGAGACATTAGGAAGAAATTCTTCACATTGAGGGTGGAGAGACCCTGGCCCAGGTTGCCCAGAGCAGTGGTGGCTGCCCCATCCCTGGAGGTGTTCCAGGCCAGGTTGGATAGGGCTTGATGCAGTGAGAGCTGTCCCTGCCCATGGCACAAGGTGGAACTAGGTGGACTTTGAGAACCTTTCTCCTGTTGTGAGCTCTCCAGGTCAGTTCTATCCACAGTCTCATTGTTCCTGCAGCAAATGAGATGTCTACCCACAGGGTCAGGCTGGTTCTGATCATCTGGCTGAGCTTCCATGGTGGATTGACCCTGGATGGATGTTTGGTGTTCACCAAAGTTGCTCCATCAATCCCCTTTCTCAGCTGGACTGGGAAGAGAAAATTATAGCCACGAGCTTGCGGGTTGAGATAAGGACAGTGTCTGATCATTCACTGGTTACCATCACGAGAAAAACAGACTCAACGTGGGGAAAGAAATTGATTTATTACCAATCAAATCAGGGTAGGATAATGAGAAATAAACCCAGATCTACAAAACCCTTCCCTCCACGTCTCTCTTCTTCCTGGGCTCAATTTCACTCCCAGTTTCCCTACCTCATACCCCAAGGGAACAGGGAATGGGGTTTGTGGTCAGTTCCTCACATGTTCTTTCTGTCACTCCATCCTCCTCGGGGAAGGGAGACTCCTCACAATTTTCACCTGCTCTGGCATAGAGTCCTTCCCATAGGAGGTCATCCTCCATGAACTTCTCCAACGTGACCTCTTCCCATGTGCTGCAGTTCTTCACAACCTGCTCCAGCGTGGGTCCCTTCCATGGGGTGTTGCCCTACGGGGAGAGGTTGTTCCGTCACGGGTTCTACCTGAGGTCACGAGTCCTGCCAGAAACCCTCCTCTGCTGTGGGCTCATCTCTATGGGTCCACAGGTTCTACCAGGAGCCTGTTCAGCCACCGTCTTTCCATGGTATCACAAAGTCCTTTGGGCATTCCCTTGCTCCAAGGTGGTGTCCTGCATGGGCTGCAGGGGAGTATCTGCTCCACCATGGACCTCCAACGGCTGCAGGGGAGTATCTGCTCCTCTCTGGACCTCCACGGGCTGCAGGATGGTTTCTGCTTCACTGTGCTCCTCTTTCCTCAGCAGAGGATTTCTCTCTATGTCCCATTTTTCTCATTCCCCTGGCAATATCTCCCAAACCACAGACTCCAAATGCCAGCTGGATTTTTGCTTTCCTTTCCAGGGCAAAAAGCTCTACAAGGAGAACTGAAGAATTGGTGGCATCATATTTGCGGAAACTGATTTGAAGGGACATTTCTCTTGTGCTGTTTCCAGAAGCTCTGTAACCATCAGCCCATGGGGGAATGGAGAATCACGGAACCATCAAATGGGTTGAGTTGGAAGGGACCTCAAAGCCATGGGCAGGGACACCTCCCACTGGATCAGGTTTCTCCTCCCTGGACTTCCATGGGCTGCAGGTGGGTATCTGCTCAACCAGGGACCTCTATAGGTTGGAAGGGGACATCTGCTCCGTTGTGGATCTCCACTTGAGAGACAGAGTAGCTGGTAGAGTTCAGCAGAACGTTCTCGGGTAACAGCGAGGTCAGTTGCTCCCCGGGGGTCGCTGGGTTTGCTTACTTACTATTAGTTTCATGCTAGAAAAACATTGACTGGAATTCTGAGTGAATTATGCTCAGATGTTCCTGTGGTCAATCCCACATCTCATCAGGTTGGTGTTTCCATGGCATCAAGGAAAACACAGTTTCCAGGGCTTCCCTTGGTCAATAAAAAAAGCCATCAATGAAATATATGGAGGGAAACTGATGAGTGCAGAGGAACGATGTCTTTGTTCAGTGACCCGGCTTTAATTTATCCTCCTCCCTCGTTATCCTTTCTTTCACAGGTGAGGGAAAGGCCAAGACCCCTCTTCATGGCTGGGAAAGCCTGTGATGTTGTGGAATTATGGAATCATAGAATGGGTTGGATTCTAAGGGACCTCAAAGCCCATCCAGTTCCCACCCCTGCCATGGGCAGGGACATCTCCTACTAGATCAGGCTGTCCAAGCCCCATCCAACATGTCCTGGAACACCTCCAGGGATGGGGCAGCCACAACGTCCCTAGGCAAAATGTTCCAGTGCTTCACCACTCTCATGGTGAAGGAATTCCTCCTTATGTCTAGTCTAAATCTGCCCCTCTTCAGTTTATCCCCATTGCCCCTCGTCCTGTCACTCCAAGCCTTTGTGAACAGTCCCTCCCCAGCTTTCTTGTAGCCCCTTCAGGTTCTGGAAGGTCACTGTATGGTCTCCTTGGAGCCTTCTCTTCTCCAGGCTGAACAACCCCAATTCTCTCAGCCTGTCCTCATATGGGAGGTGCTCCAGCCCTCAGATCATCTTTGTAGCCTCTTCTGAACTCTTTCCAACAGCTCCATATCCTCCTTCTGGTGAGGATTCCAGAACTGGACCCAACACTGCAAATGAGATCTCACAAGAGAAGAGCAGAGGGGCAGGATCCCCTCCCTCCCCGCTGGCCACGCTGCTCTGGATGCAGCCCAGGACATGGGTGGTTTCTGTGCTGTGAGTGCATGTTGCTGGCTCATGTCGAGCTTCTCCTCCCCCAGCATCCCAGCTGCTCAGGGCTGTTCTTCATCACATCATCCCCCACCCTGGATCAAAATCAAAGATTGCCCCAACCCAGGTGTAGGACCTTGCTCTTGGCCTTGTTGAACCTCATGATGTTCACACATCCCCACTTCTCCAGCATGTCCAGGTCCCTCTGGATGCCATCCTGTCCTTCCACTCTGGCAACAGCACCACTCAGCTCGGTGTCATCTACAAACTTGCTGAGGGTTCAGAAACTCTGCTTGACCAGCAATTTATCCGCAAAGAAAAGCACTTAGTGAAGCCTCCTCAGCGTCGCTTCTGCCCTGCAAGGCAGGACCCGTCCCTGGGCAGCCCTCACCGTTTGGGGGAGTTGGCAGCTGGAGCAAGACGCACTCAGAGAGGGTTTTCAATGAGCTGCCTTCATCCAGTCAGTTAAAAATAAATGCTGACAGCATTGATAAAAGGCTCTCAGGAACTCGAAGGTGCTCGAGGCCCATTGAAGCCTTCTGGAAATTGCTTCTTTTCTCTTTAACTAAAATAAGAATCCACCTGGTGGAAGAAGCAGCTCTTGAATAAAACCCACTGCCTGCGGAGCTTCCTGCTGTAGTTTCCAAGCCGTCAACTAAATATCATCGATGGGCAGCTTCTTCCCCTCTTTTCCCTCTTGATCCACACAAAACCAACTCATTTTTCTTGTTGTTCAGTGCATCCAGGGAAGAGGGAATTAGCACAAAGCCCTTGGAAGTGCTTTAGTGATAAGGATGATCTCATTAACGCAGAGAATTCATTAAGAAGTAGCTTCCTCCACAAGCAAACTTCCCCCACAAACAAATATGGGTCTGCTTAGTGAGGTGAGTCAGTTTGTGGGATGGATGTGTTCTTTCTCCTGTAGGGTCCAGCAGCATGAAATGGGTCCCAGGGGATCTTGTCCAGACACCTGAACAAAGCAACCTCAGAACCGATGTTCTGGGCAGCTCTAGGGCTACAAAAACACATCCATCAGCTTTTTCGTAGAATCATAGAGTGATGGAATCCCTAGGTTGGAAAAAAACCTTGGAGATCATTGTAGATTCATGGAACGGTTTGGGTTGGAAGGGACCTTAAAGATCGTTCAGTTCCACTCTCCTGCCTTGAGCAGGGACACCTCCCACTGGATCTGGTTGCTCCAAGCCCCATCCAACCTGGCCTTGAACCCCTCCAGGGATGGAGCATCCACCACTGCCCTGGGCAACCTTGGACAGAGCCTCCCCACCCTTCAGGTTGGATGGGGCTTGGAAGCCCCCGATCCAGTGGGAGGTGCCCCTGCCCATGGAAGGGAGGGTGGAATCAGATGATCTTTAAGGTCCCTTCCATCCCAAACCATCCTATGATTCAACAATTCTATGATTGTCACGTTCCCTATGCAGTTGACCTTTATTGAGCTAATCTTTAAAGGTTCTTTCTAACCCAAACCATGAATCATTGAGTCATAGGATCATAGAATCATAGAATCATAGAATAGTTTGGGTTGGAAGGGATCTTAAAGATCATCTAGTTCCAACCCCCCTGCAATGGGCAGGGACACCTCCCACTAGATCTGGCTTCCCAAGCCCCATCCAACCTGTGCCATGATTCCATGACAATTCCATGTTCATTGGACATTTCATGGGTGTCACCATGTAGGAAACCTCAGATTTCCACTAGGCTGGAGCCACCTCTCCTTTTGCAGTCGATTTTCTTTCCTTCTTTAGTCTTTCTCCTGTGCAGAGGGATGAGAGCTGGGATGGGTTGGGGATGGAGAGGCAGAAGGAACCAAGTTGCCTGCCCTTATTCAAGAAAACTGGTGTAAAAGGGGATATTAACCAAGTTATAAATATAGAAATGAAAGTAGAAGTGTCACCTCACTAAACAAAGGGGGCATTTATGGGATAAAGTTACCACAAATTAAGGGCTGGCACAAGCTGACTTGGGATCGTAATTTATAGCGTAGCCTCAATTCTGGCTGGTGGACAAGTGGGATAAAGTTGAGTTCATTGTGAAAGCTTCTATTGTGGTGCCACAGGCAGCGTGAGCCCAGCTCGAGGTGGAAGAAATGAGTTGAGGGACCTGGGAGAGGCTCAACCTGCTTTGCAGTGTTTGTTAGTCCTACTGAGAACATTTCTTGTAGAGAAGGAAGCCCCACGTTGGATTAAGGCTGGAGGATCTTCCTGACCAGCTGGTAGAGCTCCACCAGGGGAGGTTCAGGATGGACAGCAGGAAAAATTTTTCACAGAAAGGGTGATTGGTCCCTGTCCGAGGCTGCCCAGGGAGGGGGTTGAGTCCCCTTCCCTGGAGGGGTTTAAGGGCCGGGTGGACGAGGTGCTGAGGGACATGGGTTAGTGATTGATGGGAATGGTTGGACTCGATGATCCAGTGGGTCTCTTCCAACCTGGTTATTCTATGATTTCTATGAGTTGAGGGATGGTGAGTCCCTTCATGCACTCAACTGTGTTTTAACCCAAGGAAGTGTATTTAGGAGCATGGACATAGACCAAGAGACAAGTAAACACTGTTTCAGGGGGAGATTCATTCCACCCACATTCCATCAGTGCAAAGAGGACATGGATCTGTTAGAGCAAGTCTAGAGGAGGCCATGAAGATGATCCAAGGGCTGGAGGTCCTCCCATATGAGGACAGGTTGAGAGAGTTGGGCTTATTCAACCTGGAGAAGAAAAGGCTCCATGAAGACCTTGTAAAAAGTCCCTCCCCAGCTTTTCTGGAGCCCCTTTCCCTACTAGAAGCTGCTCTAAGGTCTCCCCAAAGCCTTCTCTTCTCCAGGACGAACAATCCCAACTCTCTTAGAGGATCTCCAGCCCTCACATCATCTCTATGGCCTCCTGTGGACCCACTCCAACAGTTCCATATCCTCCTTATCTTGGAGATTCCAGAGCTGGACCCAGGACTCCAGGTGGGTCTCCCAGAGCGGAGCAGAGGGGCAGGATCCCCTCCCTGGCCCTGGTGGCCACGCAGCTCTGGGTGCAGCCCAGGACACGGGGGGCTTCTGCACTGTGAGTACACGTTCTGGCTCTATGGAGCTTCACCTTCACCGGCATCCCAAGTCCTTCTCCTTAGGGCTGATCCAAATCATCCCCTATCCTGGATTGAAACCACATAGTGCTCCGATCCAGGTGTAGGACCTTGCCCTTGGCCTGGTTGAACCTCATGAGGTTCTCACAGCCCGACTCCAGCTTGTCCAGGTCCCTCTGCAAGCCATCCCATCCTTCACAAATAATTGAGCCTTCTCAGTTTAGGATACAGGTGCAAACATCTCCATCCTAGTTCGCCATGGTTGCCTTTACTATCCAGAATAAACACCAGCAAAGACTTTCCCATTATATGAACCATTAAGGCACCAATAAGAGCAATTTTGTGGCTTTCCTTTTATTTTTTATAACAAAAAAATGAAGGTAAATTCTTAACATGGATTTGCAGCAGCCAGATGTGTCCAGGCAGCAATTTTATTTCGCTGAAAATCAAGGCTGATTGACGTGTGGCTTCTTGCCAGGGGTGTTAACAAATCCTAAATTGAGCTCAGCTACCGGGCTCTAAAAATTGTATTTGCTGATAAATTCTGAATTTAATAGCAGCCTCCTGGGGTTCTTTGGAGGACGTTGCCTCCCTCGGGCCAAGGTGTAGGGTTCTCCAGGTAAGCAAGTTAAAAGGTGGTGGAGGGATGTCTCATGGCGTAGCCTTCTCGCATACTGAGACCAAAGAGCGGTTTCAAAGGTGGGTCTGGGCTGACGCGACTGAGGATGTCATAGGATCAAAGAATGATTTGAGATCTTAAAGACCATCTAATTCCAACCCCTCTTCCATGGGCAGGGAGACCTCCCACTAGATCAGGTTGCTCCAAGCCCCATCCAGCCTGGCCTTGAACATCTCCAGGGATCGAAGAAGGTGACGTGAGTTGCATGGGTCTTCTTCTGGTTAAGTCCTCCAAGCACCTGGCTCTCAGCATGTAAGGGATTTATGAAGCAAGAGTTTCCATTTAGACCATGGTCTAGTCACCATCTTCATTAAAACATAGAAAGTGGGCAAGACAGCTGTTGGAAGTAGGATGACATTCAACGCAAACCGATGAAGTGGTCCTTGATGCATGGCAGAGCCAAGAAGGTGAAAACCAGGAGGTTCTATGGCTTCTGGGAATGACAGGATGAGTTCCTGAAAGAATCATAAGATTATAGAATTATGGAATGGTTTGGGTTGGAAGAACCCTCAAAACCCATCCAGTTCCAACCCCTGCCATGGGCAGGGACACCTCCCACTGGATCCAGTTGCTCCAAACCCCATCCAACTTGGCCTTCAACACCTCCAGGGATGGGGCATGGACTTCTTTGGAGATCCATTAAACACAAAGACGCAATCTCTCTTATAGGAACACCTCGGTTTGATATCAATGGAATCAAGGAGACTCTTCAGCAGATACGTTCCTCTTTGCTTACCCTGATATTGGTTGGTCCAACCTAACAGAGCTGCACTTCTGTCCTTCATGATGATAGGAAATGCCACCGAACCTGGCAATTCAGTCCCTCCCAAAGTGTCTCATTCCCCATGTGTCATCTCAGAGCTTTAATGTTTCCTTGCCCAGGAACAGTGATTTATTGGAGAACCCAGAAAAGAGCAGTGACTCACGGCTTGAGAAATGCACCTTGCATGGCCAGGAAAGAAAAGAAACCCAACCTCTTTAATTTAGTCAAGATGACTGGTAACTCTTTGTCTATTTTTAACCATCAAAACTAGTCCAAATTAGCTGTCTGGCCTCCATCTATGGTCAGCGGGAGAGATCTCCAGCTTCAGAGGGCCAAAGGCTTAAATTAGATCCACAGCCTTTGTTCCAGGCGAGAAGAACCACACGCTGCACCAGGACAGCTCAGAGCTTGGTGGAGGTCATGCCCCTGCTCCTGAGATTTCCTGTGCCAAGAAATTCCTTCTGCAGTGGGTCACGCTGGCTTTGAAACCATTTCAGGGTGGGCAACTAGAAGGTGGGTGGGGGCAATCCATGGTTTTAATATAGGACGGGAGACAACATGATTGGGAGCAGCCCTGAGGAGAAGGACTTGGGGTGCTGGGGGAGGAGAAGCTCAACAGGAGCCACAACATGCACTCACAGCCCAGAAACCCCCCGTGTCCTGGGCTGCATCCAGAGCCACGTGGCCACCAGGACCAGCGAGGGGATCCTGCCCCTCTGCTCCGCTTGGGGAGACCCACCTGGAGTCCTGGGTCCAGCTCTGGAGTCCTCAGCACAGGGAGGACATGGAGCTGGTGGAGCGAGTCCAGAGGAGGCCACGGAGATGATGTGAGGGCTGGAGAACCTCCCATAGGAGACCAGGCTGAGAGAGTTGGGGTTGTTCATCCTGGAGAAGAGAAGGCTGTGGGGAGACCTTAGAGCAGCTTCCAGAAGGGAAAGGGGCTCCAGGAAAGCTGGGGAGGAGCTCTTGATCAGGGAGGGCAGGGACAAGATGAGGAGAACGGTTCTGAGCTGCAAGAGGGGAGATTGCAATGAGATCTTAGAGAGAAATGTTCTCCTGGGAGGGTGGGGAGGCTCTGACCCAGATTTCCCAGAGCAGGGGTGGCTGCCCCATCCCTGGAGGGGTTCAAGGCCAGGTTGGATGGGGCTTGGAGACCCTGATCCATGACAGGAGTGGAACTGGATGGGCTTTACGGTCCTTTCCAAACCATTCCATGATTAAGACCCACTCACGACTGGGTTGAGTGGAAAGGAGGCATTGGAAGCTGCTGGGAGGGCAGAAGAAGGAATACAGAGTGGGATAAGATGCAGATGAAGAAGCTGAGAGCTACAAAGACACAAAAGGTGAGGATGAAGGAAGAGAAGAAAGCTCAGAAAATGCTTTCAGCAGCACATGACCATGAAGTAATTGAAGAAAGATTAAAAACATGAATATGAATAAGAAATTAGAGGTTTGGCTGGTCTATAATGTCAAATTTTGCCCTTTATGTCTCTTCTAAACTCCCATTCAGGCCAGGGCTGCTGTTCTGGCTGTCTTGAGCCTCCAAGGCAATAAAGTTGGATGAGCTCCTCAGCCAGACTCTCTGGCTGGTGCATCAGAACGAAAACACCAAACAAAGAGGCAGAAGGGGAGGAAAAAGTGGTATTGACATTTTCTAGGCTGAAAAACAAAAATCAGGTACCGTGAGCATGGTTTGGAATTTCTGATTTGGCATCATTTTGGAAGGCTAAAATGTGGACATGTCTACCCAACCCAGCTCCCAGGGAGAGGAGGTAATGCTTGGACCTCTAGACCTCTAGGGTCCAGCATCCAGAACCTTTGGACATGAGGTGGCTGCTAGGTTGATCCCAACTCCGAGAGCATGGCTGGAAATTCCCACGATTTTTGTGGAGGTGGAGTCCTAGGATCATAGCATCATAGAAGAGTTTGGGTTGGAAGGGACCTTAAAGCCCATCCAGGTCCAACCACCTACCATGGGAACTAGGTCAGGCTCTACAAGGCCCATCCAACCTGGCCTTGAACACCTCCAGGGATGGGGCAGCCACAGCTTCTCTGGGAAACCTGTTCCAGGGCCACACCAGCCCTGAAATCTAGAATCGATTGGCCACATGGAATTAAGGATGGACCGGTTTTGATGTCTCTTTCTTCTAAAAGTGATGCCCCCTCCCCGTAGGTGTGATGCCCCATCCCTGGAAGCATTCAAGGCGAGGTTTGATGGGACCTTGAGCAACCAGATCTAGTGGGAGATGTCCCTGCCCATGGCAGGGGTGGGGAATGGAATCAGATGATCCCTAAGGTCCCTTCCAACTGAAACCATTCTATGATTCTATTTCAAGGACCACTGGACCCATCCAGTTGGGATTCTTTGGAGAGTTAAGACAGCTTTCCAGCTCCATCCTTCATTCAAAGAATCACAGAATCACCAGGTTGGAAAAGATCCCCAGGATCATCGAGTCCAACCATTCCCATCAATCACTAACCCATGTTCCTCAGCACCTCGTCACAGAATCACAGAATAACCAGGTTGGAAGAGACCCACCGGATCATCGAGTCCAACCGTTCCCATCAAACACTAAACCATGTCCCTCAGCACCTCGTCCACCCGGCCCTTAAACCCCTCCAGGGAAGGGGACTCAACCCCCTCCCTGGGCAGCCTCGGACAGGGACCAATCACCCTTTCTGTAAAGAATTTTTTCCTAACGTCTAGCCTAAACCTCCTCTGGCGGAGCTTGAGGCCATTCCCTCTTAAACCCCTCCAGGGAAGGGGACTCAACCCCCTCCCTGGGCAGCCTCTGCCAGCGACCAATCACCCTTTCTGTGAAAAATTTCTTTCTGATGTGCAGCCTGAACCTCCCCTAGTGGAGCTTGAGGCCATTCCCTCTCGTCCTGTCCCCTGTCCCTTGGGAGAAGAGCCCAGCTCCCTCCTCTCCACAACCTCCTCTCAGGGAGTTGCAGAGAGCAATGAGGTCTCCCCTCAGCCTCCTCTTCTCCAGGATAAACCCCCCCAGCTCTCTCAGCCGCTCCTCTTCTTCTCCAGCCCCCTCCCCAGCTTCGTTGCTCTTCTCTGGACTCGCTTCAGAGCCTCAACATCCTTCTTGTGGGGAGGGCCCAGAACTGACCCCAGGATTCGAGGAGCAGTCTCACCGGTCAAAGCAGTGGGGAGCATCTGAACCTGGCTCAGCATCCTTGGGAGCCCCTTATCTCAGCATCCTTGGGAGCCTCGTGTCTCGTACCTCCCTGACAACACCAGGGGCTCAGCAGATGCCCTCCAAGCACATCAACGCGTGGTGCCTGGGCTGCAGTTCTGTTTGCAATGACCCGTTTCCCACCATGGCATTCGGCATCGTGCACTGCCTATTGACTTTGCCACTCGAGAGCGTTTACACTCCGAGCCCAAAGGTGACGATGCCGTGGAAATTCCAGACTCTCCAGAAAGGGCAGGAATCATGCACAGACAAAATGTGAAAAGGGCTGTGGTTTAGACAGGAGATTCTTGGATGTCTCAGTCATGCCAAAAAAATGTATTCAAGATGCTAAAACAGCAGCAAATGATGGGTTTTTCCTTCTTTTTTTTTCTCTCTTTTCTTAACCCAGGCCATTCCTTGCCTGAAAGCTTTCTGCTGGCAGCAGGATCGGAGCTGAACATGCTCCTTATGTGACAATAAAGGCTATTTTTCCACCGGATTAAGTGACATTAAACTATGGATTCTCTAGCCTTGGTGTTTGGGTACAATAAATATAAACAGTTCCTTGCACCACAGGTTGGGAAAAGAGCTGGGTTGCCAGACCCAAGAGCTAAACCGAGCTTCTGTCGAGGACAACCCAGAGCCTCCCTGGTTAGGGGTGATGGAAAACATCGCAGAATCATGGAATCATTTAGGTTGGAAAAGACCTTTAGGATCAGGTTCCACCCTTAACCTCACACTGCCAAGTTCACCACTAAACCATGTCACTAAGCACCACATCTATACATCTTTTAAATCCCTTCAGGGATGGGGATTCCACCACCTCCCTGGGCAGCCTCTGCCTTTACTGCCACTCAGCCATTAAAGAAATTGTCCCTAATATCCAACCTAACCCCCTCCTGAAACAGATTGAGGCCGTTTCCTCCTATCCTATCACTTGTTCCTTGGGAGAAGAGGCCAGGACCCACCTTCCTACAACCTCGTCCCCGGGAGCTACGCAGAGCCAGGAGGTCTCCCCTCACCTCCTCTTCTCCAGGCTCAACAGCACCAGGTCCCTCAGCCGCTGCCAAAAACCCTGTTCACCAGCCCCTTCCCAGCTCCGTTCCCTTCTCCAGATACACTCCAGCCTCTCCAGGGCTTTCTTGGAGTGAGGGGCCCAGAACTGAGTCCAGGATTCGAGGTGCGGCCTCATCAGTCAATGAGGGTGACCCCATCCCTGCTCCTGCTGGCCACCCCATGGCCGATCCAAGCCAGGTGCTGGTGGCCACCTTGACCACTGCTGGCTCGTGTTCAGCTGCTGTTGACCAGCACCCCAGGGCCTTCTCTGCCAGGCAGATTTCCAGCCGCCCATCCCCAAGCCTGGGGCACTGGATGGGGTTGTTATGACCCAAGTGCCGGACCCAGCAACTGGCCTTGTTGAATCTCATACAGTTGGCTTTGACCCTCTCTAGATCCTCCCTGCCCTCCAGCCATGGATCCAGCCTGGCCAGATCCCTCTCTAGATCCTCCCTGCCCTCCAGCCATGGATCCAGCCTGGCCAGATCCCTCTCTAGATCCTCCCTGCCCTCCAGCCATGGATCCAGCCTGGCCAGATCCCTCTCTAGATCCTCCCTGCCCTCCAGCCATGGATCCAGCCTGGCCACATCCCTCTCTAGATCCTCCCTGCCCTCCAGCCATGGATCCAGCCTGGCCAGATCCCTCTCTAGATCCTCCCTGCCCTCCAGCCATGGATCCAGCCTGGCCAGATCCCTCTCTAGATCCTCCCTGCCCTCCAGCCATGGATCCAGCCTGGCCAGATCCCTCTCTAGATCCTCCCTGCCCTCAAATAGGTCAACACTCCCACCCAGTTTGGTGTCATCTGCAAACTCATTGAGGGAGCACTTGATCCCCTCACCCAGGTCATGGATAAAGACATTAAACACGACTGGCCCCAACAGTGATGCCTGAGGAGCATCACTTGAGACTGACCACCAACTGGATTTAACACTGTTCACACAACTCTCTGAGTTTGACTATCCAGGCAGGTTTTTACCAAAGAAATTCCTCATGGAAAGCGGAGAAAGAGTAGGAGACAGGAAAAGGGGATTTGCATCTTTAAACCAGCTTGGTTATCACCCACCTTGGGTCAGAGATGCGGTGGCCCTGGTGACACCACACATCCCAGGCTCATCGTTCTCACACCAGTGAGGGCACAGGGCACAGCCAGGAGGTGAACTCCTAAATTTGGAGACGTGCATCCAAAAGAACCCTTTCTCCATCCATTCCCCAAGTCCTGTCCGCACCCAGCACCAGCAAAGCAAGCGTCGGAACCATTTCAGCCACAACATCCCTTCCACATGGCCGCGGGGCATGAGACAAACAGAAGCCAGGCTCGGAGGTAAAGAATAAAACAGGAGGGGTTGTGGACTGTATGGCAACAAAAGTTATTTGTTTACCTTCCCTGCCAATAAAAGCCCAATATGGAAATAATGAATGGAGCTTGCAAATTAGCCACTAGAAATCACTTAACTCGTAAAAAGTTATTAGCCCAGAAAGAGAGGTTTGGGGGGAAAAAAAAGGTGAAAAAAGCCAGAGGAGCTCTTGTCTTCAGACAAACATTTTTTACTGCAATTAATGGGGGTCGTGTCAGGGCATGGAAACCATATAAAACAGAGCAGAGAGGGGAAAACTCTTACTGAGGAAGCCAAGATGAAGTGAATTTGGATTTGAGTCAAGTAAGCATTAAAAGACTGTCAAAGGGGGCTGCCTTTGTAGCCAAAAAATCAAATTCCAGAGAGAAGCCCAGATAGAAAGGGGTTCTGGTTTTTCAAAGTGAAAATCCAGCTCGAGCAGATGATCCACAAGCACGGCTGTGCGATCGCACGGCTAAAAATAGGTGCCTTGTTAAACACATCTCATGGGTTTGTGTTTATTCTTAGACATTGCAAGAGTGTTTGGATCCAAGATCTGGAAGAGGAGACTCAGGGTAGTGGTGGAGTCTCTGTCCCCAGAAGGGTCCAAAACACGTGTAGATGTGGCACTTTGGGACATGGTTCAGTCAGCGCAGTGGGGTTGGGATGGTGGTTGGGATGGATGAGCTTAGAGGGCTTTTCCAACCTTGAGGATTCCACGATTCTGTGATTCTACGACCACTGATTAACCTGACAAATCTTCTCAAGGATGTTCACGGTGACATCGTCCACAAGGGAAGGGATGGAAATGAGGTTGCAGGGTCATTGTTCTTGCAAGCTATGGCTCTCTGCTAGGTGGTCGTCTATGTCTATTGCTCCATGGAATTTGGGAACCCTATTTTCAAGCATAGTTTACACACATGAGGACCTCAGAGGAGCTGGAATAAGGATTGCTCAAGGCATTGACCGCAGTTGGGACTTTGCTTCTCACCTGCCAAAGTCAAGTGGGATGTGGATTCATAAATTACGCAGGGAGACCTGAAACGCCGACTCTGCCTCCTCAAATGAAAGGGAATCATAGAATCAAGGTTGGAAAAGACCTCTAAGCTCTCCAGTCCACGTACTAGTGCAACACCACTGTGCCTACTAAGCCATGTCCCAAAGTGCTACATCTACACGTTCTTTGAGCCTCTCCAAGGATGGGGACTCCACCACTGCCCTGAGCAGCCTCCGCCAGGGCTTCATCCGTCGGCTAGTGAAGAGATTTTTGCCAATAACCAATCTATCCCTCCCCTGGCACAACTTGAGGCCATTTCCTCTCATCCCATCACTTGCACCTTGGGAGAAGAGACCAGGACCTACCTTCCTACAACCTCCTTTCTGGGAGCTGCGCAGAGCCATGAGGTCTCCCCTCACCTCTTCTCCAGGCTCAACAGCCCCTCAGCTGCTCCCACAACCCCTGTTCTCCAGCCCCTTTGCAACTCCAATCCCTTCTCCAGATGCACTCCAGCCCCTCCAGGGCTTTCTTGGAGTAAGGGACCCAAACTGAACCCAGGATTCGAGGTGCAGCCTCAGAAGTCCAAGGAGATGATCCCTGCCCCATGGCTGATCCAACCAGGTGCTGGTGGCCACTTGGGCCACTGCTGGCTCATGTTCAGCTGCTGCCAACCAGCACCCCAGGACCTTTTTGATCAGGTGGCTTTCCAGCAGCTCTTCCCCAAGAACTCATTGTATTTAGAAAGAAACTGGAGTTTTCTCTCTCCTTTTCTCCGTTTTCTCACTCTTATTTTCCCTTCCTTCTTCCCAAAGGTCACACTCAAGGCACGGGATGGAGCCTAAAGGTGGGAATTATCTCCAAATGCTTCTAGAGTGAGTTTGCCCCATGATTTATTTCACACCAGGTATTTATGAAGCAGCAGGGAATGGCACCCAGGTTCAAAAATGGGCCAGATTCTCATGATACAAAACTGGGTTTTTTTCACAATTTAGGGCTCTGAGGGGGAAAAAGGAAAAGGAGAAGGAGGGGAGGGATTTCAGCTCCATCACCACACACAATTAATGCTACCAGCTGCCGTACATCGTCTGGGCTGAACCCGGCCGCCCGTATGAAATCTCAATTACATCGCGAGTACATTCGTCTCTGTTATTCTCCTGGGGGAGGAAGGGATAAAATTGCTGTCCGGGTTCCAAAATGCTCCACAAAGCTGTTTTGAAACTTAAACCCTCCCCGTTGGCGACTGCCCGCGGTACCCGGAGCCGCAGATGCCTCGTGGCTTTGCTTCTAATTCAAACCAGGCATCGCTTCGCATTCTTGCCTTCAAAACCCCTGCTGCAAATTGACAAAGAGCCCCTTGGCCAAGAGCTGCTAACGATGCTGCTAATGAACATTCCTCAGGAAGGAATAAATGGAGGGAGATGAAAAAGCTTGTGGGGGAGAGGCGGTTTTCGCTGGGTTTGCAGTTGTCTCCGCGGGAATTCTGGGAGTCAGAGAATCATAGAATGGTTTGGGTTGGAAAGGACCATAAAGATGATCCAGTACCAATCCTACCACGGGCAGGGACATCCCACCAGATCAAGGTGCCCAAGCCCCATCCAACCTGGCCTTGAACACCTCCAGGGATGGGGCAGCCACAGCTTCCCTGGGCAACCTGGACCAGGGCCTCCCCACCCTCATGGTGAAGAAATTCCTCCTTATCTTCAGTCTAATTCTGTCCCTCTCTAGTTACCCCCATTACTCCTCATCCTATCACTCCAAGCCTTTGTGAACAGCCCCTCCCCAGCTTTCTTGTAGCCCCTTCATGTACTGGAAGGTCATTAAAAGGTCTCATCTTCTCCAGGGTGAACAACCCCAACTCTCTCAGCCTGGCCTTTTTGCAGGAGGTTCTCCAGCCCTGGGATAATCTCCGTGGCCTCCTCTGGACTCCTTCACCAGCTCCATGTCCTCCCTGTGCTGAGGACTCCAGAGCTGGATCCAAGAGTCCAGGTGGGTCTCCCCGAGCGGAGCAGAGGGGCAGGATCCCCTCCCTGGCCCTGGTGGCCACGCGGCTCTGGATGCAGCCCAGGACACAGGGGGTTTCTGGGCTGTGAGCACACGTTGTGGCTCCTGTTGAACTTCTCCTGCCCCAACTCCCGAAGTCCTTCTCCTCAGGGCTGCTCCCAAACCATTAACCCATTTGATCAAAACATCCTTTCAACTGATTTTAAAGCCAACCTATAAGTTTGTTGACACATATGAGGACTCTGATGGGATTTAGACTGTTAGGTCTATATTAGATCTTGAAAAGAGCCAAGGCAAACCCTGTGGATCACTCCAGTATAGGAAGGGGCTCCAGGAAAGCTGGGGAGGAGCAGGGACAGGATGAAGGGAACAGTTTTGAGCTGCAAGAAGGGAGATTGAGATGAGATCTTAGGGAGAAATATTCTCCTGGGAGGGTGGGGAGGCCCTGGCCAAATTACCCAGAGCAGTGGTGGCTGCTCCATCCCTGGAGGGGTTCAAGGCCGGGTTGTATGGGGCTTGGAGCCCCTGATGCGGTGGGAGGTGTCCCTGCCCATGGCAGCGGTTGGAACTGGATGATCTTTGAGGTCCCTTCCAACCCAACCCATTTGATGGTTCCATGATTCTCCATTCCCCCATGGGCTGATGGTTACAGAGCTTCTGGAAACAGCACAAGAGAAATGTCCCTTCAAATCAGTTTCCGCAAATATGATGCCACCAATTCTTCAGTTCTCCTTGTAGAGCTTTTTGCCCTGGAAAGGAAAGCAAAAATCCAGCTGGCATTTGGAGTCTGTGGTTTGGGAGATATTGCCAGGGGAATGAGAAAAATGGGACATAGAGAGAAATCCTCTGCTGAGGAAAGAGGAGCACAGTGAAGCAGAAACCATCCTGCAGCCCGTGGAGGTCCAGAGAGGAGCAGATACTCCCCTGCAGCCGTTGGAGGTCCATGGTGGAGCAGATACTCCCCTGCAGCCCATGCAGGACACCACCTTGGAGCAAGGGAATGCCCAAAGGACTTTGTGACACCATGGAAAGCCAGAGTCTCCGCACTCTCCCAGGAGAACATTTCTCCCTAAGATCTCATCTCAATCTCCCTTCTTGCAGCTTAAAACTGTTCTCCCTCATCCTTTCCCTGCCCTCCCTTATCAAGAGCCTCTCCCCAGCTCTCCTGGAGCCCCTTTCCCTGCTAGAAACTGCTCTCAGGTCTCCTTGGAGCCTTCTCTTCTCCAGGCTCAACACCCCCAACTCTCACAGCTTGGCCTCCTACGGGAGGTGCTCCAGCCCTCACATCATCTCTGTGGCCTCCTATGGACTCCCTACAACAGCTCCATGTTCTTCTTATCTTGTGGACTCCAGAGCTGGACCCAGGACTCCAGGTGGGTCTCCCAGAGCAGAGCAGAGGGGCAGGATCCCCTCCCTGGCCCTGGTGGCCACGCGGCTCTGGATGCAGCCCAGGATATGGTTGGTTTCTGGGCTGTGAGCACACATTGGTGGCTCCTGTTGAGTTTCTCCTCCCCCAGCATCCCAAGTCCTTCTCCTCAGGGCTGCTTTAAATCCATTCTCCACCCAGCCCAGATTGAATCCATGAGTTGTACTGATCCAGGTGTAGGACCTTGCCCTTGGGCTTGTTAAGTCAGCTTAGTAGGTCGTGAGAGCAGAAATCAGCAGCGTTTCTTGGATGACGAAGCTCTCTGGCAGCGACTCTTTGATGGGTGTGTTTATGGTGTGTTTATTTTACTTTAAGCCACAAAAACATTTGTAATCTCTTAAACACGGGCTTGTTCCCGCTGCTGTGTGGTAGCTGCCCACCAGACGAGTTCATCTGTGTCATTCGATGGTAGCTCCTAGGTGCTCTAATCCAAGTCAAAGCTCTCCTGGGTGCTCCGGACCTTTATTTAGGTGGAGGAACAAGAGCACAAGGCTTATGAGGAGTGGCTGAGGGAAAGCTGAAAGACTGGAAACTAAGACGAGATCTTAGGAGGACTTCTTCTACTGTGAGGGTAGGGTGTCCCTGGCCCAGATTTCCCAGAGCAGTGGTGGCTGCCCCATCCCTGGAGGTGTTCAAGGCCAGGCTGGATGGGGCTTGGAGCCCCTGATCCAGTGGGAGGTGTCCCTGCCTATGGCAGGGGGTGGGACTGGATGGGCTTTGAGGTCCCTTCCCAAACCATTCTTTGAGTCTATGAACAGGGGTTGTTTAGCCTGGAGAAGCAGAGACTGAGGGGAGACCTCAACACTCTCTGCCACAACCAGGAAGGAGGTTGTAGTATCATAGAATGGTTTGGGTTGGAAGGGACCTTGAAGATCATCCAGTTCCACCCCCTGCCATGGGCAGGGACACCTCCCGCTTGACCACGTTACCCAAGACCTTTCCAACCTGGCCGTGAACACCTCTAGGATAGGGCAACAACCACTTCTCTGAGCAACCTGTTCCAGTGCCTCCCCACCCTCATGGTGAACAAACCAAGATGGGGAGAAACCAAGGCAATAAGGAGCAAGGTGGCTGGACGAGGGTCATCCAGCCCATTTTAGCAGTGAAGATGGGGGGAAGCCTTCTGAAAGCCTGTCCCGTTTCACCCTGGAGCAATCAGATCGCTGACGTTAGCACCGCAACGCTGAGAACCGAGCTCTCAAGACGTTCCCAACACCCAAAAATATCACCTCTCCAGAGACTGGGGCGAAGCAAGAAACCATCCATCATGTCAGAACATCTGGTCCCAGGCTGCTTCTGGCACCGAGAAGCGCAGGGATGGTGGAAAGTTTCGCAGCTCTGGCCTCAGCGTGTGGCACATCTGGATGCACTTGGGGTTGGTGCGGTGGCAGCTGGTCTGGGTGCAGCTGTCAAACCCAGTAGGTCACCCCTTATCTGGAACCAATATCTGGGAGGGTTTTTTTAACGCATAAATTTGAGACCAAAGTCTGCTTGGCACCTTCTCCTCTGGTTTCCCCTTCCAGCTGGGCTTCTCTTCCTCAGGAGGCTTAAAAATAGATGTGGAGGCTGCGGTGATGTAAAAGGAGCTGCGCGGCTCTTCCAAGGACCTTGCTGAAGGGAAGCAGGGAAGGGCTGGAAAGCAGCCTGGAGGAGAAGGACCTGGTGGTGTTGGTGAACAGTGGCTGAACATGAGCCAGAGGTGGCCCAGGTGGCCAAGAAAGTCAATGGCATCGTGGCTTGGATCAGAAACTGTGGCCAACAGGACCAGAGAGGTGATTGTGTCCCTGGACTTGGTGCTGGTGAGGCCAAACCTCCAATCCTGGGTTCCTCTTTGGGACCTCACACCAAGAAGGACACTGAGGGGCTGGAGTACATCCAGAGAAGGGAACAGAGCTGGGAAACAAGGAGAACAAGGGTTTTGAGGAGCAGTTGAGGGACCTGGGGTTGTTTAGCCTGGAGAAGAGGAGGTTGAGAGGAAACCTCATCACTGTCTACAACTGCCTGAAAGGAGGTTGTGGAGAGGTGGGTGCTGGGCTCTTCTCCCAAGTGACAGTGATAGGACCAGAAGAAATGGTCTCAAGTTGCCCCAGGGCAGGTTCAGATTGGACATCAGGAAAAATTTCTTCATGGAAAGGGTTCTGAGGCCCTGGCAGAGGCTGCCCAGGGAGGTGGTGGAGTCCCCATCCCTGGAGGGGTTTAAAAGCCAGGGAGATGAGGTGCTCAGGGCTCTGGTTTGGTAGTGGACAGGGATGGTTGGACTGGATGATCTCAAAGTTCTTTTCCAGCCTGGTGATTCCAACACCACCCTGCCGACTGAACCATGTCCCACATCTATGTGGTTTTTGAACCCATCCAGGAATGGAGACTCCCCCACCACCCTGGGCAGCCTCTTCCAATGCTTCACCACTCTTTCAGTAAAGAAACAACTCCTAATATCCAGCCTCAGCCTCTCCTGACACAACATTGAGGCCGTTGATTTGTAGATTCAGCCTTGGGTACAACGTCTCTGTTGGTGTCAATGTATCTGGTTTCAACTACTCGGGTTTCTCATGACGCAGGCTCCTCCGCACCACAAAACAGGTCGTTTCACACGGTTTTAGACATCTGCGAGGCAGATGGACCCACATGGATGAGTTCCCTGAGCTCCAGCAGCAACCAGTGGAAAGTAGACACACTCCGATGCGGCTTTGAGGAGCCCAGTCATCATCACATGAAGGTCATCAGAGCTCTGTAGGTCACATCGTACTTGAGTATGATTCTATGAGCAGGATCATAGAAAGGTTTGGGTTGGAAAAGACCTCAGAGACCAGCCAGTTCCACCCACTGCCATGGGCAGGGACACCTCCCACTGGATCAGGTTGCTCCAAGCCCCATCCAACCTGGCCTTGAATACCTCCAGGGATGGAGCAGCCACCACTGCTCTGGGCAACCTGGGCCAGGGCCTCCCCACCTTCAGTGTGAAGAATTTCTTCCTAATGTTCTCCTGTGAGGGCAAAACACTTGGATTTGTTTGGATTTTACTTTAATTTGGTAGCAAACTTGAATTTGGTGAAACACAAACTTTCTTCAAGGGGAGTTTGGGGTCACCTGACCGCTTGTTTGGGAGGAAAAAAAGCTTAAAAATAAAAGAAGAAAAGGAAACCCATTGGAAAATGTGGAATTACTTTGTTTAGACCTTTTTGGGAACAAAAGGTTTGGATGTCCTGATGAGAAGCAAGTTCCTGCTTTGAAATTTCCTCTGAGTTATTTTAAAAACACTTTAAAAAGATTTTTTTTTAAAAAAAGTGGTTAGATTGAAAGAAAAGATTTCATTTATGGTAGAAATAATTGCGAAGAGTGGGGCTTTGTAGAATTGCTGGTGAACCGGAAAATTCATTATGTGTTGGACTTGCCTTGTTGTCCTGGTGGGGAAACACAGTCCAGGGACATAGAATCAAGGCTTGGGTTGGAAGGGACCTTGAAGTCCATCAAGTCCACCCCCTGCCGTGGGCAGGGACACCTCCCATTGGATCAGGTTGCTCCAAGCCCCCTTGAACCCCTCCAGGGATGGGGCAGCCACCACTGCTCTGGGCAACCTGGGCCAGGACCTCCCCACCCTCAATGTGAACAATTTCTTCCTAATGTCTCATCTCAATCTTCCCCTCCCCAATTTAAAGCCATTCCCCTCATCCCATCACTCCAGGCCCTTGGAAAAAGTCCCTCCCCAGCTTTCCTGGAACCCCTTTCCCTACTGGAAGCTGCTCTAAGGTCTCCCTGGAACCTTCTCTCCTCCAGGCTAAACAAATCATAGAAATCATAGAATAACCAGGTTGGAAGAGACCCACCAGATCATTGAGTCCAACCATTCCCATCAATCACTAAACCATGTCCCAACTGTCTCTACCTGTTCTTATGGCAGAGGTTCTCCAGCCCTCAAATCATCTTCGTTGCCTCCTCTGGACCTGTTCCAACAGCTCCATCTCCTTCTTCTGCTGGGGATTCCAGGTGGGTTCTCATCAGAGCGGAGCAGAGGAGGAGAATCCCTCTCCCTTGACCTGCTGGCCATGCAGCCCTTGAGCAGCTTGACTTTCTCTCTCAAGCATTGCAGCCAATGTCCTCACTGAGGTCCTCAGGGATGCTTAAGGGGAAATTCAATTCTGCATCCTCCGTGGGTGAGTTCTGAACGGTAGCGACCAGCCCAGCAGCCCCAGCTTTAGCTGGTGTGATATTAAACTCAGCATATTTCACACATATTTATGGGGCGTGCTGCAGGCTCTTGGTTTTAATTGTGGAGACGTGAGAAGGTGTAGGAGGGAACCTGAGATCTCATGGGAAGCGCACGACCTGGACTTCTCTGCTCAAGCTCCCAGTAATGAAGTGAATACAGACAGTGTATGAAGATAAAGAGGACCAGGTCCATTCACACCTCTGGAGAACTTTCCATATGAGGCCAGGCTGAGAGAGCAGCTTCCAGTAGGGAAAGGGGCTCCAGGAGAGCTGGGGAGGGGCTCTGGATCAGGGAGGGCAGGGACAGGATGAGGGGAATGGTTTTGCACTGTAAGAAGGGAGATTGAGATGAGATCTTAGGGAGAAATGTTCTCCTGTGAGGGTGGGGAGGTCCTGGCCCTGGTTGCCCAGAGAAGCTGTGGCTGCCCCATCCCTGGAGGGGTTGAAGGCCAGGTTGGATGTGACTTGGAGCTCCTGATCCAGAGGGAGGTGTCCCTGCCCATGGCAGGAGGTGGAATTGGATGAGCTTTCAGGTCTCTTCCAACCCAACCCATTCTGTGATTCATTCCATGACTCAAATAAAGAATGTCCCAGCGCCGTCAGCCCCAGCCACTTAAACCACTTTGTGGTGGTTTTCAGGCTGGACGTATCTGATAAGTCCGGCTTTGTTAGAAGAAGGCAAGCACATGGTTAAGTTTGCTTTTATCCGATCTCCTTGCATGCTTGGATCCAGGTTTACGTGAAGACCATCCATGGTTAGCAGAATCTCTTTCCTTTGGAGACAGCAATGAGCATCCTGGGGCCACTGAAAACAAGTCTGACAGCTGGAGCTGCTGAGCAGCTAAAAAGCAGCTCCCGTTGCAGCAGGTGAACCCAGCAGGAGCCAAGGGCTTTGAAGATCACAACATCACACGGAGGATTGTCCAACATGGACGATGACACCAGCCGTCTCCATTGCCCATGAGATTTGTGTTTTCTGATGTTTCTTTAAAAATTCGGTGCTGGAGTTGAGGGAAACGTCAAAATAGCAGTTTTCACATGAAAATATATGTATTTTTAGGGTGTTTTTTTTTTTCACTTGTAGTGTAAATCTTGGAATTTCAAAGCCCTGATTACTCAGACGGTGAGGAAAGGCGAGGTGGGGAGCAGCTTTTATATTATTATTTCTATTTTCTCTTTCCAGATTGCACAAGTTCTAGAAAAAGGGAGGGTTTTGAGGGCCCAGACTCCAGTCGTTCTCAGTCCCTGGAGTAACAAAGACGGGATGGGCAGCACTGGGCTACGCTGAGGGGATCTCCACCAGCCCTGGGCTTGGTGGCATCACGCTGGGCTTCCAGCACTGAAGAGGTAGACTACAAAACCACAGCGATGACCTTCCTGTAGAGTCACCGAGCAGCTCCAAGTCCCTGGAGGGATCCATCCCACCACTGAGACCTCTCTTCAGCTGCAGTGATTCATCCTGACAGGTGCCAACTCTTCTCTGTTGAGGAGGACAATCAATTCAGGCTTTGTTTTCCATCTACATTGCAAGCAGATGACTCTTCCCACTGTGTTTTCCTTGGCAAACAACAATCATAAATCTCTTGCTTGTTCAGGTTTTATTTTTTCCCCCATGTTTCCATCTCCACCAACTCCTATTTGTCTTTATTTGCTTCAGACAGAAGCGCAACCTCGAGTCTGCTCCAAAGGACACAAAAAAGGGGGATAAAGAAGCTTCTGCCTCCTCCACGGTGCCACAATTCCATGATTTTCATAAACATGGACTTATGCTGCTTCCAGAGAAAACCACCAGAAGGTCCCAGTGTCAGGAGGTAGGAGAAGAGATGAATTTCTTTCACACGTGATCTGAGAAGAAGGATGAATAGGAAAAGCGAGGCTGGCTTTGCGAAAGCTGGGGCCTCTCGAACACGCAAGGCTGTGATTGTCCACTTTGATGAGGTCTGGATGCAAATTGAGGGCAAACCACAAGTGAAAAAGGAGCAGAGGGTGGAGGAGGGAGAGGGGAAAGACCAAAGAGAAGGGGAAAACGAAGAGTAGGTCTGTCCTGGCTTGGAAAAGCACTTCTGTTGTCATCAACCAATTGGACCTGTGACTTGAAGGTGCCTCCACTCACACGGCCTGGTGTGCATCGCAGCTCATCCCTCAGACCAAACTCAACCTGGTTGCAAGCCCACAAGCCCCTCAACCTGCACCACCTCCTTCCCCTCAAACCGCTTCATTGCAAGCCACGTGCCTATCAACCCGTATCCCCAAGTCTACAGGCTTTTTGAGCACCTCCAAGAATCGTGGCTCATGGCTCCACTTGGCTCCTGGGATCACAGAATCACCAGGTTGGAAAAGACCCCGAGGATCATCAAGTCCAACCATTTCCATCAATCACTAACCCATGTCCCTCAGCACCTCGTCCACCCGGCCCTTAAACCCCTCCAGGGAAGGGGACTCAACCCCCTCCCTGGGCAGCCTCGGACAGGGACCAATCACCCTTGCCAGGAAAAATTTTTTCCTAATGTCCAGCCTGACTCTCCCCTGGTGGAGCTTGAGGCCATTCCCTCTCGTCCTGTCCCCTGTCCCTTGGGAGAAGAGCCCAGCTCCCTCCTCTCCACAACCTCCTCTCAGGGAGTTGCAGAGAGCAAGGAGGTCTCCCCTCAGCCTCCTCTTCTCCAGGATAAACCCCCCCAGCTCTCTCAGCCGCTCCTCTTCTTCTCCAGACCCCTCCCCAGCTTCATTGCTCTTCTCTGGACTCGCTCCAGAGCCTCAACATCCTTCTTGTGGGGAGGGCCCAGAACTGACCCCAGGATTCGAGGAGCGGTCTCCCCAGGGCCGAGTCCAGAGGGAGAAGAACCTCCCCGGCCCTGCTGGCCACGCCGGGTCTGATCCAAGCCAAGATGCCATTGGTCTTCTTGGCCCCCTGGGCCCCTGCTGGCTCCTGTTCAACCAACACCCCCAGGTCTTTCTCCTAGTCTGGAGCTGCTCAGGGTTGTTGTGCCCCAAGTGCAGGACCCGGCATTTGGCCTTGTTAAACCTCCTGCCACAGGTCTCAGCCCATGGATCCAGCCTGTTCAGATCCCTTTGGAGCCTCCTTGCCCTCCAGCAGATTCAGTTTCCACCAAGCTTAGTGTCATCCGCAAACGTACTTAGGGTGCATTCGATCCCCTCATCCAGATCTTTGATAAAGACATTGAACAGGGCTGGACCCAGCCCTGAGCCCTGGGGACACCACTTGTCACTGGCCTCCAGCTGGAGTTAACTCCATCTCCCACCACTCTCTGGGCCCTCCAGCCAACCAGTTTTCCACCCAGGAGATCAGCCCACAGATCAGGTCACAGATCAGCCCTCCGCATTGGCATACGTGGTCTCCAACCTCATGGGACAAGGTCTGTGGTTTCCACATAAAGCCTGCATGGTGTCATGGATCAGAGGAGTGTGTGGGTCACTCCACAGTCCTGCAATAGAATCATAGCATCATAGAATCATAGAATCATAGAATCACCAGGTTGGAAGAGACCCACTGGATCATCAAGTCCAACTGTTCCCACACCTCAGGTGGAAAAGGCAACCAGCCAAGGTACGAGTGGCTGCATTACCCAGGAGCGATTCATAGAACCATTTGGTTGGGAATGACCTTTGAGATCATCAAGTCCAACCATACCTGTCACCACTAAAGCACACCCCTGAGCACCTCATCTACGCATCTTGGAAACGCGTCCGAGGATGATGACTCCACCGCTTCCTTAGGCAATCAAGGAAGTTGCGCTGTCCTCTCCTTCCCATACTTATTGAGAAGCATCGCACCTTCTGCAACATCTCAGAGAGGTGAAAACCCACCAACACAACCACCACCGCTTCCCCGTCCTGTTCCCCAAAGAGGGAAGGGGCTGTAGTTGCGTCAACGCAATAAAACACACCAGGGAGCAGAAGGTTTCAGAGCGTTTCATTTGTAATCACAGTGCGTTTTGCGTCGTTGTAGATAAGGCAGAGCCAGGAGATACAAACATCTTGCAGCCACCCCAATCCCCTGGGAGACACTGGAGATATTTCTGTAGGTCCTACCTCCTGGCTGGCTTTGGTGGAGAGATATAACCAAGCTACAGAGGGTCCACAGTCAGGAAGAGAGATGGAAGGGGCTGTTGAAGCAGCAAATGTGATGGAGTTGGTGTCTTCTGATCTGCTTTCACCCACCACAGTCCCACAGAGGCTTCTTGGCATCAAAACTGGTCCTGCAATCCAGACTTGGAGCATGAAGGATTGCATACAGGGATGTGACCTTTGCCTTGTTCTTAACAGCTGGATGACACTGAATCCTGCTCTCCCACCACTCGTGACCTCTTCTGGTTTGTCAGGGAATCATGGAATCATGAAATCTTTGGAAAGGTTGGAAAAGATTAAGTCCAACCATCAGCCCAACCCCACCGTGCCTACGACACCATGTCCCAAAGTGCCACATCTACATGGTTTTTGAAGCCCTCCAGGGATGGGGACTCCACCATTGCCCTGGGCAGCCTCTTCCAATGCTTCACCACTCTTTCAGGAAAGAAATTGTTCCTAATGTCCAAACTAACCCTCCCCTGGTGCAATTTGAAGCCATTTCTTCTCATCCTGCAGGAGAGGAGAAAAGCAAAGTCCATCGACACAACTTTGCCCCTGGGATTATTCTCAGGATAGGGCTCAGCCCAACTCTGCTTTCTGCCACCGGTTTGGTAGGGAGGAAGGTGGGATGGTGGAGGTGAAAGAGCAGCTCAGAGGGACAAGAAGCTCTGAAAGACACAAGCCAGACCCTGCAGGCCCTCCTGAGCTCAAAATTCATCAGGAGGTTTGGTTTAGTGATTGCCACCAGCCCTTGCTTAAGCTTGCAGCTCTGTTCCTAAGAGGTTTCCAAGAGGTCCCATCCCTCTTTGGAAACGCTCTCAACCCAGGGTTTCGGGTTGTGCAGTGGGTTTTATACACCCATAAATCACACAATATACGTCGCACAGCAAAGGGAAAACAGAGGCTTGCTAAGAGTGCGAGGAGAAGCGTGCTCAGAACCTGAGAGATTTTTAGGTCGCGTGTGCTGCAGCGTCACAGGCTACATAAGAAAAGGTCCTTCTGTCCCTCACCCTCTTCAGTTTTGAACTGGGATTCCAGCTTTACAAATCAGAGTAGCTTAACCCCAACAAAAAAAAAAAAGAAGACGACAGACAAAGACGTATCAGAAGAAATAGTTCCAAACAGGTTGTTTTTTTTTTACGTGCTGCTTCCAAGGCGAATGGGATCAGCCAATGTCTTGAGAGAGGTTGTCCCTTCAGCAGCTCCATCTCCTGATGCAATCCAGCCAGAGCCACAGCTTCTTTCCAAGCTCCCCGGGCTGACACAGGACCTTCCAGGTGTTTTCAAGCGCAGCTTCAGTTGAAAGGTTTCACCAGTTTCATAGCAGCGTAGTTCTAGAGGGGTGGAAACACAAGGGAAAGAAAAAATGGTTTGAAGCAGGTAGAGCAAGGTCAAAGCAATTAGTGGACATGGCACAGAACGGGAAACAGGGCTGTATTCCGAGCAGGCAATGGTCAAAGTCCCAGCCCCACCTCAAGAGACAGGTAAACAAAAGGTCCATCCCTCCTGGGTGGATATGGAGTTGTTGGGATGGGTCCAGAGGAGGTCATAGAATCATAGAATCATAGAATAACCAGGTTGGAAGAGACCCACCGGATCATCGAGTCCAACCATTCCTATCAAACACTAAACCATGCCCCTTAGCACCTCGTCAAAGGTCATGGAGATGATCTGAGGGCTGGAGCACCTCCAGGTGAAGGGACCTCAAAGCCCAGCCAGTTCCAACCCCTGCCATGGGCAGGGACACCTCCCACTGGATCCAGTTGCTCCAAGCCCCATCCAACCTGGCCTTGAACACCTCCAGGGATGGGGCAGCCACCACTGCTCTGGGCAACACGGGCCAGGGCCTCACCAGAGAACATTTCTCGGTAAGATCTCATCTCAATCTCCCCTCTTCAATCTCAAAACCATTCCCCTTGTCCTGTCGCTGCACTCTCTGACCGAGAGCCCCTCCCCAGCTCTCCTGGAGCCCCTTTCAGCACTGGAAGCTGCTCTAAGGTCTCCCTGCAGCCTTCTCTTCTCCTGAACAACCCCAGCTCTCCCAGCCTGGCCTCATATGGGAGGTTCTCCAGCCCTTGCATCATCTCCATGGCCTCCTCTAGACTCGATCCAACACATCCGTGTCCTGTGCTGAGGACTCCAGAGCTGGATGCTGTAGACAGGTTGAGGTCTCACTCTAACCAAGTCCATCAAAGTCAATGGACCTTAACAAAAAGCCCCATAGTGGGTCAGAAATGAGCTCTGCTGGGTGGAAATGTGGGGTGGAAGAGCACCTCTTGTAGAAGGACGTTCAATCTCAGTATGTGGACGACTCCAGCAACGATGAATTTACCACAACCCTTGGCAAACTCTCTGAATGCTTCATTACCCTCCATCTCAAAAATTAGCATCCTATTTCCACTGGAACAGTTCCTCCAACGTCAACATCCAGCTACTGGATCTCATTATACTTGCGTCTCTCGTTGAAGGAGCCTTCTGATGTCAAGTTCTAAACTAACGACCAGCGAAGGTAATGATGTAGGAAATAGGCAGGGAATGCTGTTCCCAGAGTCCTAGCTCATACGGAGCAGAATGACAACTACTCCACGAAGAAAGCGACGGTGAGTAACCTGACACCAAGGCTGAGTGGAATACCCTGAGTCCCAAAAATGAAGAACCTCAGAATATCACATTTTCAACATCATTTTTTTTCCATTTTTGTAAAACCAGATGACTTTTTTTTTTTTTTATGGAAACTCACAATACCGTGCAGTTTTCCAAGAGGTTTTGCAGTTGGAAACGGCCTCTCAGCCACTCAAACGTGTTGCTCTGTGAAGAGCTGCGCTAACAATGACTGATTTCTTATGGACTTGTGCCTGCATTTCTCAGGCTGGAGCGCTCCCGCCTCCCCCCGGGGCCTGACCAGAGAATCAGAGAATGGCTTCATTGGAAAAGACCTTTGAGACTGAGTCCAACCATTCCTGTCCATTACTAATCCAGATCCCTGAGCACCTCATCTACTCAGCTTCTAAATGCCTCCAGGGATAGGGACTCCACCACCTCTCTGGGCAGCCTCTGCCAGGGCCTCAGAACCCTTTCCATGAAGAAATGTTTTCTGATGTCCAATCTGAACCTGCCCTGGTGCAGTTTGAGGTCATTTCCTCTCATCCTATTCCCTGTCACTGGGAAGAAAAGACCAACACCCACTTCAATCCAACCTCCTTTCCAGGACCTGAGGACAGAGATGAGGTCTCCTCTCAGCCTCCACATCTCCAAGGCTTAACAACCCCAGGGCCTTCAGCCGTTCCCAGAACCCCTGGCCTCCAGACCCTTCCCAGCTCCGTTTCCTTCTCCAGACTCGCTTCAGTCCCTCAATGTCCTTCTAGGAGTGGGAGACCAAAGACTGAACCCAGGATTCAAGGTGTGACCTCACGAGCACATGGGCAATAGGAATGAATAAAAAAAGATCCCATTTTTTACACCATGAGCCGCTGAAAATGCCCTGGGCTTGTTTTCAGGAGACCTAATGGGACATCCTTGAGGTTTCCAAACCACCACCCACCCCTTTTCCCAGGATGAGAGGTGCAGGACACACACAAACCTCTCTGTGTGCAGCATGGGACCTCCCAGCTGCAGGCGTAGCAGCAAATTAGTGCAGGCTGGAGGATGACATGATGGAGGAGAAGGGCTTGGGGAGCTGGGGGAGGAGAAGCTCAACAGGAGACACATCATGAGCTCACAGCCCAGAAACCCCCCGTGTCCTGGGCTGCATCCAGAGCCGCGTGGCCACCAGGGCCAGGGAGGGGATCCTGCCCCTCTGCTCCGCTCTGGGAGACCCACCTGGAGTCCTGGGTCCAGCTCTGGAGTCCTCAGCACAGGACAAGGAGTTGTTGGAGTGAGTCCAGAGGAGGCCACAGAGATGATGTGAGGGCTGGAGAACCTCCCATAGGAGACCAGGCTGAGAGAGTTGAGGTTGTTCAGCCTGGAGAAGGCTCCAAGGAGACCTTAGAGCAGCTTCCAGTAGGGAAAGGGGCTCCAGAAAAGCTGGGAGGGACTTTTTCCATGGGCCTGGAGTGACAGGATGAGGGGAATGGCTTTAAACTGGAAGGGGAAAGATTTAGATTGGACATTAGGAAGAAATTCTTCACACTGTGAGGGTGGGGAGGCCCTGGAACAGGTTGGATGGAGCAGTGGTGGCTGCCCCATCCCTGGAGGGGTTCGAGGCCAGGTTGGATGGGGCTTGGAGCTCCTGATCCAGTGGGAGGTGTCCCTGCCCATGGCAGGGGTGGAACTGGCTGGGCTTTGAAGTCCCTTCCAACCCAAGCCATTCCATGATTCTGCGATAAGGTTATTTATACAGCAGCAAAGTTCTTATTTTAAGCAGGACCTGATGTGCTCCTGGCTCACAAGTCAGAACAGAAGTGAGGAGGGATCGGTTTTCCACTCGTTTAATCAGGGAGGTAACGGTGAGCCCTGCCAAAGGTCAGGATGCCAGGGGCATCCTTCAGAGCAAACCACCACCAGCACGACTGCCAGCTCCAGGGCCTGATGAAATGGGAAAGGAATGAAGTCTCCGAGCAGATACAGACCCAGTGACCTCAAAAATCTAAGGGAAGGCGGCCAAATGCATAAAGGCCAGAAAATACCCCATGAAACATGGCCTTACTGCTTCAAAATGTGACTAAAAATTGACCTGACCAAACCGAAATCAAATATAAAAACACTGAGCTGGAAAGCAGGGAAAAATCCCAAGGACTAATGAGTGAAAATCAATATTTATGGTTTGTGAATTCTTTCTTCTCGCAGCCATGTTTTTCTACGATACCACTGGCACGAAGGCAAAGCCGCTCGCGGCACCGGGGAAACACTGGGTTCTTAGAATGATAGGATCATGGAATGGATTGGGATGGAAGGAACCTTAAGATCATCCAGCTCCACCCCCTGCCATGGGCAGGGACACCTCCCACTGGATCAGGTTGCTCCAAGCCCCATCCAACCTGGCCTTGAACCCCTCCAGGGATGGGGCAGCCACCCCTGCTCTGGGCAGCCTGAGCCAGGGCCTCCCCATCCCCACAGGAGAACATCTAAGATCTCATCTCAAACTCATCCTGACCCTGCATTCCCTGATCAAGAGACCCTCCCCAGCTCTCCTGGAGCCTCTTTCCATACTGGAAGCTGCTCTAGAGGCCTCTCCACAGCCTTCTCTTCCCCAGGCTGAACCACCTCCACCCTCAGCCTGTCTTTCTGGGTCAAAGAGGCTTGGGTTCTGCTCCTGGTCATAAAGGGGAGTCTCCATGGTTGCTCCAAGCAGCAGGATCAGGCAGTGCAGCAGCAATCACCACCATCCAATGATTTCCTCCTTCATATTTAGCACCTCCAGAATGGTTTCTCCAGCAGGAGAAGGACCCCAGCCCTTCCCATGGATACGAGGATGGGAAGAGCTTCTCCCAAGTGATAGGGGGCAGGACGAGAGGGAATGGCCTCAAGCTCCACCAGGGGAGGGTCAGGATGGACAGCAGGAAAAAATTTTTCATGGAAAGTGTGATTGGTCCCTGTCCGAGGCTGCCCAGGGAGGGGGTTGAGTCCCCTTCCCTGGAGGGGTTTAAGGGACGGGTGGACGAGGAGCTGAGGGACATGGGTTAGTGATTGATGGGAATGGTTGGACTCCATGATCCAATGGGTCCTTTCCAACCTGGTGATTCTCTGATTCTATGACTCCTTTTTCTCTTTTCCCAACAGGAACAACTGAGCACACATGGCTTCAAATCATCTGAAAGCTGTTACGACGGCGAGGAGAAATTCCACACCTCGCTGTCCGGTCATGAGTGCACGAAACCATCTGCAAAACCAGCCTCGTTCTCCAACGTGAAGTTCGAAATGAAACCAAGGAATTCTTCTCTTAATAAGAAAAAATGAGATACAAGGAGCAGGATTTGTTACGTGCTGGAAAGGGAGAGGGGGGTCATTACTCTTATCAGCCTGGGAGGAGGGGAACCAGCATCCAAGAGCCAGCGTGAATTATTCCAGCGCTTCAGAAACAGAGGAGGATCCAAAACTCCAACCTGAGCCAAACTCGGAGGCCAGGGCTTCCTTATTAATTGACTCTCTTTTGCCAGTGAGACAAGAAAAGGCCACAGTCTTGATGAATGAGGTGAAAACCCTTCCTCCTCGTTTCAGACACTGGTAACAGCCTCCAAGCTTTGATAAAAAGAGATGAGGCAGACAGACACCTCATGATGACATGAGACCTCATCTGGAGTATTGTTTCCAGTTCTGGAATCCCCAGAAGGAGATGGAGCTGTTGGAACAGGTCCTGAGGTGGCTACAAAGATGATGTGAGGGCTGGAGAACCTCCCATATGAGGACAGCCTGAGAGAGTTGGGGTTGCTCAGCCTGGAGAAGGCTCTGAGGAGACCTTATAGCAACCTTCCAGTACCTGAAGGGGCTACAAGAAAGCTGGGGTGTCCAAGGCCAGGTTGGATGGGCCTTGGGCAGCCTGGTCTAGTGGGAAGTGTCCCTGCCCATGGCAAGGGGTGGAACTGGATGATCTTTGAGGTCCCTTCCAGCCCAAACCATCTCATGATTTTATGATAAGCTCCCCCGCATCTTTAAAAAGTACAGACCAGCATGTCTTCTGCCACTGCTCAGCCCCACAGCCTGCCTGCATCGTTAATTAGGCTGCATGTTCATCAGGGTTTTAATAGAATCAGAGAATCATGGAATGATTAAGGGTGGAAAAGTCCTCTCAGTTCATTAAGTCACTGATGACCCATTCTGGTTTGTCAAGGAATCATAGAACCACGGAATCATTAAGGTTAGACAAGTCACAGAATCATGGAATCCACCTCAAAGCCCAGCCAGTCCCACCCCTGCCATGGGCAGGGACACCTACCACTGGATCAGGGGCTCCAAGCCCCATCCAACCTGGCCTTGAACCCCTCCAGGGATGGGGCAGCCACCACTGCTCTGGGCAGCCTGGGCCAGGGCCTCCTCACCCTCACAGGAGAACATTTCTCCCTAAGATCTCACTGCAGTCTTCCCTCTTGCAGCTCAAAACTTTTCCCCTCGTCCTGTCCCCACACTCCCTGATCCAGAGCCCCTCCCCAGCTTTCCTGGAGCCCCTTTCCCTGCTGGAAGCTGCTCTAAGGTCTCCCCACAGTCTTCTCTTCTCCAAGCTCAACAACCTCAACTCTCTCAGCCTGGCATCAGACAAGAAATGCTCCAGCTCTTGGATCATCTCCATGGCCTCCTCTGGACTCACTCTAACAGCTCCATGTTCTTCTTATCTTGAGGACTCCACAGCTGGACCCAGGACTCCAGGTGGGTCTCCCAGAGCGGAGCAGAGGTGCAGGATCCCCTCCCTGGCCCTGGTGGCCACGCGGCTCTGGATGCAGCCCAGGACACGGGGGGTTCCTGGGCTGCGAGTGCACGTTGCCAGCTCACATCAAGCTTCTCATCAATCCGTATCCTATAAGATCATCCAGCCACCCCACCGCGCCTGTTAATCCATGTCCCAAAGTGCCAAATATCTACATGGGTTTTGAACCCCTCCAGGGACTGGGACTCCACCACAACCCTGGGCAGCCTCTTCCAGTGCTTCACCACTCTTTCAGTAAAGACATTGTCCTTAATACCCAATGCAACCCTCCCCTGTCACGACTTGAGGCCATTTCCTCTCATCCTATCACTTGTTCCTTAGGAGAAGAGTCCCACCAGCCCTACACCACCTCCAACATCAGCTGCTCAACCACTTTGAAGACAATCAATGAACCTCAGACATGGATTGAAACACGAGCGCAAAGATCTGAGCAGTTCGTGGTGAGTCTGCAGCAGAGACCAGAAGTACAGACTCCCTTTTGGTCCCACCATGGTCCACCAGGTTGTGCCTCAGCGACCAACATGGGTCTTTGGAGCCACATGCACTGTGACCATCTCTGTCACCAAAGAGCCTGGAGATCTGGGGAAACAGCTGAGACCTTGGTCAGCCCCCCCTGTCCTCTCCCACATCCCTCATACCGGGAAGGCGTAGATGAAGATTCCCAGGAAGAGCAGCAAAATGAAGAGCACGATGGCCAGGACAACCACCCACTTGTACCGCCGCCACAGGATGTACTTCATGGTCTTGTATGGAGAAGTGAACCACAGGAAGGAGGTCTCGGGGCGCCTGGAGCCAAACAAAGTTGAGGTGACTTCTGAGTTTCATGGTAGCTTCACCCTCCTGGATCCCCAGCCTCATGAGAACACCCTGCTCTAGCAAGCTGGTAGCTCACCCTGCAAACCCACATCCCCCTAGGTAGACCATGTCCTCCTTGGTGGTTCCTACCAGCCTCCCAGCCACCCTGGATTGTCCCAGCTCATACGATGGGAGCATGAGAACTTCAGACACGGAGACGACATGGAGTAAGCCGATTGTAGACAGCAAGACCTCAGCCTGGGAACCCAGATTTTCTATTTGCTCCTTGAGAACTCAGCCCCCCAGGGGTTACTTTTCCATTCAAGATGCTCTTACTTGGGGTCCTCCAGCTTGGGGTTCATATTTGGCTCATCCCGACCAATGCCAGCTGGCCGCTCTTCGTGCTCTTGTTCTGCCACTATTTCCAAGGTCATTTCCAACTTGCCCTGTGGGGGAAGAAGGTGACAAATGAATGTGTGGAGCAAAATTGTGATTGGGGATGGAAAAAGTATCTTGAGCTTAACCCAACCACTGGCAACAAGGACCATGAGGAGCCCAGTGAGGGTGGATTCCATACAGGCACTTCACCCACATCTGTCAGCAGATACCTCAGGACCTCACAAATGTCACCAACACCCAAGTGAAGGCAACTGGCTTGAGGTTCTTTTGTTGAAGGACTTCATCCACCGCCTTGACTCAATTACCGTACTGAACGGTCACCAAAGACTTGAAGAGGAGCCCAGGCAGTTACATTTAAACACATGGTCTGGAATGGATGATCTTGAAGTTCTGGGCCACTCACCTCAAGAAGGATGTTGAGGCTCTGGAGCGAGTCCAGAGAAGAGCAACGAAGCTGGGGAGGGGGCTGGAGAAGAGGAGGAGTGGCTGAGAGAGCTGGGGGGGTTTATCCTGGAGAAGAGGAGGCTGAGGGGAGACCTCATTGCTCTCTGCAACTCCCTGAGAGGAGGTTGTGGAGAGGAGGGAGCTGGGCTCTTCTCCCAAGGGACAGGGGACAGGACGAGAGGGAATGGCCTCAAGCTCCACCAGGGGAGGGTCAGGATGGACAGCAGGAAAAAATTCTTCATGGAAAGGGTGATTGGTCCCTGTCCGAGGCTGCCCAGGGAGGGGGTTGAGTCCCCTTCCCTGGAGGGGTTTAAGGGCCGGGTGGACGAGGTGCTGAGGGACATGGGTTAGTGATTGATGGAAATGGTTGGACTTGATGATCCTGGGGGTCTTTTCCAACCTGGTGATTCTGTGATTCTATGATCCTCTCCAGCTCAAACCATTCTATGATTCTATACCAGTCTGATGGCTGAACCTTTGCCCTGGCGCTTGTCACAACACAACCACATTATGAACACGCTTTGAGTGAGAACCCCAAGAGAAGACATGAAGAGGACATCTTACCGCCAAGATCTTCTTCTGATCCTGCTCAGCAACACAGGGCCACCACCCCTTGACAGTTTTCTGCTCAAAGAGCGACACAAAGCGACTCGAAGCCAAGGTCTCATCTACTAGCTCTAAGGAGCATTTCTCAGCAGTCTTGGCAGGTTTGGGCATCCTGTTGAGATCCATCTGAATGGAGCCTGAAAGAAGGAACATTACTTGGAAGGCATCTTGGTGTAACAGGTCCAACAACCAAGCTGGGGAAGGGTCTGGAGCACAGAGGATTTGTGGAGCAGTTGAAGGACCTGGGGTTGTTTATCCTGGATAAGAAGAGGCTGAGGGGAGACCTTATCACTGTCTACAACTGCCTGAAAGGAGGTTGGAGTGAGATGGGTGTTGTTCTCTTCAACCAAGTAACAAGTGATTGAACAAGAGGAAATGGCCTCAAGTTGTGCCAGGGGAGGTTTAGATTGGATATTAGGAAAAATTCCTTCACTGAAAGGGTTGTCAAGCACTGGGAGAGCCTTCCCAGAGAGGTGGTGGAGTCATCCACCCTAGAGGTGTTCAAAAAACCTGAAGATGTGGTGCACAGGGAGCTTAGGGCCACGGTTTAGTGGTGCAGTTGGGGTTGGGGCCTCCACAACTTCCCCGGGCAATCTGTGCCAGCACAGACTCAGCTGAGCCATGGAGAACTGGGGCCTTTCTGGAAGGTGGTGGCCCTGTGGGATTGGATGATGCTTTCAGCGCTACATCAGACCAGGACCAGGCTGCTGCAGGCTGGGACTGGAAATCTGATGCCAACCACGTATGGTCAGTCCTGAACTCAGGCTGACACTGACTCCTGTTCAGTGCCTTCAACTGGTCTTGGGACATGTTCTTCACATCCTGAGAGGATTCCATAATCTTTTTCCTTCCTATTTGCATCAGCTGGAATGGAGACATAAACCTTCAGATCCCGACTTACCCAAATAGTCATCGAAAGAGAACTTGTCATTGTCCCAGATCTGGAAGATAAGCTGTGGTGGAATCTTATTTTCTGTCTTGTCCAAGCTCCAGAAGTGCTCCTAAAATCACACCGGAAAAGAAACCGAGGAAGAAATTAAAGGCTCGTTAGTAGAATTGAACAGAGCAGCCTCACAACTCTCATCTCACAGCAGTGGAAGTCCTGGAACAGAATATCCTCGGTGTGTCCTGCTCCAGTTCTGTAGGGCCAGAGCCATGTGAGGAAAACACTGGCTCTGGACAGTTCTTGGACAACGATGCTCAGTGGGAAACCCAAGATGCTTCTGGAAGTTGGGTTGGTATCAATTAGTGCCTTGATTTACTAGCATTTTAGCCAACATAGAATTATTAAGGTTGGAAAAGACCTCTAAGACTAAGTCCAACTGTACTCCCAAGCCCACTATTCCTGCTTAACCGTATCCCAAGGTAACATCTCGACATGGTTTTGGAACCTCTCCAGGGATGGGGACTCCACCGCTGCCCTGGGGAGTCTCTTCCAATGCTTGACAACCCTTTTGGTGAAGTAATTTTCCCCAGTACTCAGTCTAAACCTCTGGTGATGCAACTTGAGGCTGTTTCCTCTTGTCCTAATGCTTGTTACTTGGGAAAAGAGACCAACCCCCACCTTACTAAGAGCATTATATTCTCATGATCTAGATGAGGGTGACTCTCCAAGGTGAAGAGAGCAATGAGTGTTGAGCACCAGCACCGTCAAACATGACCTTCCTCTTAATTGATGGAAAAATTGATGGAATAGCCCTTAAATTAGCACGTATGGTGGGTAATTCAAATACACCCTTTTCCTTTAGCTGTCCCATCCCTGGAGGTGTTCAAGACCAGGATGGATGAGACTTTGAGCAACCTGATCCAGTTGGAGGTGTCCCCACCCTCACAGGAGAACATTTCTCCCTAAGATCTCATCTCAATCTTCCCTCTTTCAGCTCAGAACTGTTTCCCTCAACCTATCTCTGCACTCCCCGATCGAAAGCCCCTCCCCAGCTTCTTCCCTGGAGCCCCTTTCCCTACTGGAAGCTGCTCTAAGTCTCCCTAGAGCTTCCTCTTCTCCAGGCTGAACAACCCCAACTCTCTCAGCCTGGTCTCCTGTGGGAGGTTCTCCGACCCTCGCATCATCATCTTCTTGTCCTTCCTCCTACCAAGATCCAACAGGGATCTAACACCACTTTTGTGGTGCCTCAAGATGCCTGAAAATCCAGACCAAGAAGCCTTTGGACAGAAGAAGAGAGGCAGAGGTAGTCAAAAAGCCAAGCTCTTGTTATTTCTGGCTCCAACCAACGCTTGCAAAGAGGAGGTAGAGTCACAACCGGTGTCTTCTGACAGAGGTGCGTCCAGCGGGCAATGCCTCCTGCCACGGGGCAGCATCATAAACGGAGCAGATTTAATTAAAAGCAGGAAACTTCAGCATTATTCCTGACACCTCTGTAGCGCCATAAATTCACCGCGCTGGCTACAAGACCCTGATTCATTCTATCGTGCGATATTAAAAGGGAGAGGCGGGGGGAAAAGAAGGTGTCACGCTCCACGTGAACATAAATATTCAAGCAGGGAGAGTGCGGGCACCTAAATCCCACTGAAACCAGTTTGTTTCCCCAGTTCATAAATCATTTTAAATGAAAACTGCTAAAAAAGGGAAGAGTTTATTGCGATTCTTCCCTTCCCCAGATGTTGGTTGGGTTCTGCACGGCGGAGGGTTGTTACTCATCCAGAGGAGAAACCGTGGACCCACAGCTAAAGGAGGTGGCAGCCAGGTGACCCCACTGTGGGTTGGAAAGGTTCTTCTGGGGTCGGTGAGGGGGCAGAAGAGCCGTCCCACGTGGTGTGAACCACACCAAGACACTATGGGTTCCTTCTCATTGCCCCTTGCTGGGGGACTTCAGACACCCTCATCTACGTTCAGCTTGGGGGAGGATGAACCATGTCCTCTGGGCACCTCTTGATCGAATCATAGAATTGTCAAGGTTAAAAAAAACATCCAAGCTCATCCAGTACCAACCATGAGCCCTACACCATCGTGACTACTAAACCTATTCCTCAAGTGCCATATCTACATGGTTTTTCAACCCCTCCAGGGATGAAGATTCCACCACTGCCCTAGTCTGGGGGTGCTGGGGGAGGAGAAGCTCAACAGGAGCCACCAACGTGAGCTCACAGCCCAGAAACCCCCCGTGTCCTGGGCTGCATCCAGAGCCGCGTGGCCACCAGGGCCAGGGAGGGGATCCTGCCCCTCTGCTGCGCTCTGGGAGACCCACCTGGAGTCCTGGGTCCAGCTCTGGAGTCCTCAGCACAGGGAGGACATGGAGCTGGTGGAGCGAGGCCAGAGGAGGCCACGGAGATGATGTGAGGGCTGGAGAACCTCCCGTAGGAGGCTGAGAGAGTTGGGATTGTTCATCCTGGAGAAGAGAAGGCTCTGGGGAGAGCTTAGAGCAGCTTCCAGTAGGGAAAGTGGCTCCAGGAAAGCTGGAGACAGACTTTTTAGCAAGGCATGTTGTGACAGGACAAGGAGTCATCATTTTAAACCAAGGAAAGGGAGGTTTAGACTGCCTATAATGCAGATTTTTTTTCTCCTGTGAGAGTGAGGAGGCCCTGGCCCAGGTTGCCCAGGGAAGCAGTGGAGGCCCCATCCCTGGAGATGTTCAAGGCCAGGTTGGATGGAGCTCTGAGCGACCTGACCGAGTTAAAGACGTCCCTGCTTCTGCAGGGGGGTTGGACTGGATGATCTGCAAAGGTCCCTTCTAAGCCAAAGCATTCTTTGACTTCTATAGAGGAGAAGGCAGGTCCAGGGCCCAGATGAACACAACATTCTGCTGCCAAGTTTAGATCCCCAGATCTTGTGGTCCAAGAGATTCTGGATGTGGCTCACGTTTCCCTGGGCACCCGGTCGGGGAGGCACTGGGCTCCCGCGTCTCGCAGGCGCTGCAGAGGTGGAAAATGCATGAAATTGGGTTTGAAATGTTCAGCTTCTAGTGCCAGTTACAGCGGTCGCCGAATGCAGCTGCCAAATCCGAATTTGAGATGCCCTCTAGGGCAGAAAAAAAGCTCGACAGGGAATGTCTAAGCAAATGTCATCTTCCTAAATGAACACTCCGGGTAGAATTTCAAGAGCATCTCAATATCTGAGTTCAAAACTCCTGGGGCTTGAAGGGACCTGGAAATAAACCACTAGGTTGGAGCTTCCAAGACTTGGCTGGTTTCTTCCTAAGTAAGTGTGGCATAAAAGAAATTCCAGGAGATGAATATAATGAGGATGGGAGCTCGGTTGGCAACTTTAAATCTGTGTCATGCCATGACGTTGGCAGAAACCAGAGAGAGGAACGTGGCTGTCGTCTTCATACTCCTTCTGCTACCAGACATCGGTGTTAGGTGTCAACAAGAAAATGAAGCACCGATGCCAGAACACAAAATATTCTGCTTTGCAAAGACAACAAAGGCCATTGGAAGAGGACCCAGCCCACGACTGTAGAAGAAAGCCAACTGCATCCTGGCTTGAATCAAAATTGGTGTGGCCAGCAGGTGTAGGAAGCGATCGTGTCCCTATATTTGGCTCTGGTGAGGCCACAACTTGAATCCTGGGTTCGGTTTTGGGCCCCTCACTCCAAGAAAGACATTGAGGGGCTGGAGCACATCCAGAGGAGGGCAAGAGAGCTGGGGAAGGGGCTGGAGAACAAGGGTTATGAAGACCTGCTGAGGGTCCTGGCACTGTTTAGCCTGGAGAAGAGGAGGCTGAGGGGAAACCTCGTTGCTTTGTGCAGCTCCTTGATAGGAGGTTGGAGCAAGGTGGGTGTTGGTCTCTTATGGTTTAGTGGTGGGCAGGGATGGTTGGATTCAATCTCAAAGGTCTTTTCCAACCAAAGGACTCTATCCACGTGCGGTAACGAGCCAGGTTTGCTTGGATGCAAACACGCTGGGGCCTCCTCGAGCTGCTCCTTACTTCGTATTCCATTCCACAAGCAACCCAGAAGAAATGCAGCCCTGTCAACACTTCCCAAGCGATAGGAGCTTATTTTTTTTCATCCTGCCTCCCCTGCTGCATTATTCACGACCGTAAAATATTCACCGGCCTCCTTTCTTTCCCCCCTCCACCCCCAACACTGCAAAACAAACCCCTGAGCAATAATTCAAGCCCTTTTTCCCTTCCCAGGTCTTGCAAAAAGCTAGGAAATAAATTTTCTAGCTTGTTTTTATAGCGAACTTTCAGAGCTCGATTTAATCGCGGAGGCAAATTTCACACTGCTTTGAAATGGACCCATAAACGTCGCTCAACATTGAGTTCCTTCTTCCTCAACCTGCCCTTTCTCGCTCCACCGTGTCCCCAGCTTCCCAGGGCTCTGAGGAGGAAAGTGTCGTCACCGACCAAACCACACTTACAACATTTTTCCACTCACGAGGCCAAAGCTGGATGGGTCAGGTTAGTGTCGTACCAGAGTTGCCACCTAGAAAGGGTCAAATCTTGCTTGACGGGAGTCCTTTGCCTGGGAAGATCATGGAAATTTGCCTGGGAAGGTCATGGAACACGTTGCCATGGCAAAGGCTGCCCAGGGAGGTGGTGGAGTCCCCATCCCTGGAGGGGTTTAAAACCCAGGTCGATGAGATGCTCAGGGAGCTGGTTCAGCAGTGGACAGGTAGGGTTGGACTCAATGATCTTAAAGGTCTTTTCCATCCTAGTGATGGTATGATTCTATGACTAAGAGTGGGCAAATCCTTGGACAGTGGAATGGGAAAGAGAGAAGATGGAAACTCTAAGTCATCGTATCCTTGAATCACAGAATCGTTAACATTGGAAAAGACCTCGAAGATCATCCAGTCCAACCACCAACACAATACCAACTAAACCATGTCCTGAAGCACCACATCTACAGGGGGTTTGAACCCTTTCCAGAGCTGGAGACTCCAGCACCTCCCCCAGTGCCCGACAACTCTTCCATTAAGGAAATGTTTCCTAAGATCCAATCGAAACCTCCCGTGGTGCGATTTGAGCCCATTTCCTCTCTCATTTTATGATTCTAGGACTCCTGGATTCCAGAATTCTGTGATTCCAGGACTCTGTAATTCCAGGATTGCAGGACTGCATTATTCCAGGATTCCTGGATTCAAGGATTCCAGGATTCCTGGACTGCAGGATTCAAGGACTGTAGGACCGTTGGGTTCCAATATTCCAGGATTCCTGTGTTCCTGGATTCAAGGATTGCAGGATTCCAGGACTGAAGGATTCCTGGATTCCAGTATTCCACGATTGCAGGATTCAAGGATTCCTGCACTGCAGGATTCCAGGATTAAGGGCTCCTGGATTCAAGGATTGCAGGATTCCTGGATACCAGGATTCCTGGACTCAAGGATTCCTTGCTTTGAGGATTCCAGGATTCTGTGGTTCCAGGGTTCCTGGATTCTGTGATTCCAGGGTTCCTGGATTCAAGGATTCCTGCACTCTGGGACTCCTGGATTCTGGGATTGCAGGACTCTTGGATACAAGGATTCCAGGATTCCTGGCTTGCATAATTACAGGATTCTAGGACGGCAGGATTCCTGGAATCAAGGATTCCTGCGTTGCAGGATTCCATGATTCCAGGACTGCAGGATTCCTGGATCCCAGAGGTCCATCCCACGATTCCAAAGAGATCTCCAGCCCGGAGGAGGCAAGGGGAGCAAACGAAGGCAAGCAAACCATGAGCTACTCTACTCCGAGGGTGGACACCAGCCAGGCTGGATGCAGGTGGCTTTTCGCAGCTCCGAACTTGCCGTCGGAGCGGTTTGATTTAAATTCCTTTTTCTATCACCAGCGTTTCAAGTTTAGGGGGTTGGTTTTTTTTTTCTTTTTTTTTTTTTACAGCTTGGGTAATGAACCCGGAGTTCAAACAGCACATGGCGAGATCAAAACAAATCGCCCGAGCGGAATTTGTCCCTCAAACACAAAGCCTGGCTTTTTCATTCATTATTTTTTGTGCCTTTCCAGAGGGGGGTTTTTACAAGCTGTTTATTTTCTGATCCCGCGTTGGCAGACGCGCGGCTGGAGGAGAATCAATCTCGGCACAGTGGGATGGAGGGTCGGAACCGCTTTACAGGGGGGTCTTTGCTTTTTTCAAAGCGGGGGGATAATTGAACGTAGTGCCCACTGTACTTTTGATTCGCTTAACGCGAAGCGTGAAAGGGCCAGGGCTGTGATTCTGTCAATCCCGTTAACGAGGCAGCAATTCATGTGGAAGCTGGGCCTCCTCGGCAGGGAACGTCTGGCTCCAGGGATGGGGCCTCCAGGAAAGCTGGGCAGGGGCTTTTTACAAGGGGTTGGAGTCATAGGATGAGGGGGGATGGCTTCAAATTGGAGAGGGGGGAAGGTTGAGATCTGGCATATGAGGCCAGGCTGAGAGAGTTGGGATCGTTCATAGAATCATAGGATCATAGAATCACCAGGTTGGAAGAGACCCACCAGATCACCGAGTCCAACCATTCCTATCAAACAAATTCCTATTCAACCTGGAGAAGAGAAGGGTCTGAGGAGACCTTAGAGCAGCTTCCAGTACCTGAAGGGGCTACAAGAAAGACAGGGAGGAACTGTTCACAGAGGCTTCGAGTTATAGGACAAGGGCCCATGTGTTTAAACTGGAGAGGGGCAGATTTAGGCTAGACATAAGCAGGAATTTCTTCATGATGAGGGTGGGGAGGCCTTGGAACAGGTTGCCCAGGGAAGTTGTGGCTGCTCCATCCCTGGAGGTGTTGAAGGCCACGTTGGATGGAGCTTGGAAGCCCTGATCCAGTGGGAGGTGTCCCTGCCCATGGCAGGGGGGTTGGAACTGGGTGGGCTTTGAGGTCCCTTCCAACCCAATCCATTCCCCGATTCTATGATCTCAGCACAGGTTTCCCTACACGAGGAGAACCAGAGGTCCATACCTAACAAAGCCCATGGAAATGCCATCTTTGGAGCAACCCTGCTGTTGAATAGGCACGGGAAAGGTTGGACTCGATGATCCAACTTTTCCAACCTAGTGATTCTATGATTCTATGTTTCTATGATCTCGGAAATTCCATGCAACCTGGAGAGCCCTTTGACACCTCTGCATGAATATTCAGCTGCCTCCAGCCCAGATGACGCTTTCATGGTGGGTGGATTCTCTCCAGACACTTTGTACAAAGCCACCTCGAACTCTGACCCCATAAATGTGGATTTTTTTACACCAATTTCCCCGTGTGTCCACGACTTCACCTTTCAAAGCCCTTGCACAGGTCCACTTGTACCGCAGCTCTTGGACCAGGGAGCACGATTCACACCCCAGTTAAGATGAGAAGACAGAAACATCTGTCCAGGGACACTCACCTTTTTGGAAATGTAACACATCTGCTCAGCTGGGAGATAGTCAAAAGGGAAGATGAATCTCCAGTTGAAGTTGCCCTCTCCTCCCATGGACCTGTAGTGCACATCCGTCTTCTGTTTGTTCTCCTCGTGGCCCACCAGCCAGCTGCAAAATGCAAACGCGCTGCATGAAAAACTAGGAACACAACAAGGATTTCGGAGTTCCCTCAATGTCACAGAGGCCATGAGAAGGCCATGAAATGTCTCTCACCCCTGTGGATGCCTTGGGTTGCTGCTTGTAGGGGTAACCTCCAACCTGTAGAAGACTTGAGAGGGAACGTGACAGTTCCTGCAGTCTTGGGAAATGAATCAATGCCGGTGGCAGCAGCCTGAGAAGCTCTGCAACCTCTTTTTCTCCCTTCCCGGAGTTCTAAGGACATTTTAAAGACTCAACATCTCCTTAAGCTCTGGCTCAAAATCACTTACCCATCCATGAGGATCCACTAGGTTCTAAGAGCCATGGGGAGAGCTCTTCCCCCTTGGCAGCCACCTCAAACAAACTGACCCTGTCCTTAGCCCCTAAAACTAGTCCTGTTGATGAGGCAACCATGCTGGAGGACCAAAGAGCCATGTCCCCCCTCCGCTCTCAGTTCCTCAAAGGTTATTATTTGAAAATCCTAAATCATAGAATGGTTTGTGTTGGAAGGGACCTCAAAGCCCATCCACTTCCACACTCTGCCATGGGCAGGGACACCTCCCTCTGGATTAGGGGCTCCAAGCCCCATCCAACCTGGCCTTCAACACCTCCAGGGATGGGGCAGCCACTACTGCTCTGGGCAACCTGGGCCAGAGTCTCCTCACCCTCACAGGAGAAAATTTCTCCATAAGATCTCACCTCAATCTCCTCTCTTTCAGCTCAAAATCATTCCCCTCATCCTGTCCCTGCCCTCCCTGATCCAGAGCCCCTCCCCAGCTTTCCTGGAGCCCCGTTCTGCAATGGAAGCTCCTCCAATGTCTCCCTGGAGCCTTCTCTTCTCCAGGATGAACAACCCCAACTCTCTCAGCCAGGTCTCGTACAGGAGGTTCTCCAGCCCTCACATCATCCCCATGGCCTCCTCTGCACTCACTCCAATATCTCCATGTCCTCCCTGTGCTGAGGACTCCAGAGCTGGACCCAGGACTCCAGGTGGGTCTCCCAGAGCGGAGCAGAGGGGCAGGATCCCCTCCCCAGCCCTGCTGGTCCCACTTCTTCGGATCAAGCCCTAAATGGCCAAGAAGTCCTTCCCCAGGAAAATCCTAGACCCAGAGTGGTCCTCAGCCACCCTTTTTGGACTCAGCTCCTCGTAGCACCGTTGCCCTCCTGGTCTGAAAGATCTTCCCTTGGTCACTCCACAACTAGTCACGGAGCAAAGTGAAAACTTGCTGTAACAACTTAATAACAACTTCTTCACAGCTGTGAGTTTTACAACTGTGGAGTTTTCCTTCTGCCCTTTTTCCAACATTTTTCAGCCTTCAGCAATCAACGAAAGAAAACAAAACAATAAGCACATCAATTTGTGTGTTTTGAGACCTTCTGGTGCAGAGCCAGAAGGTCCAGAGGGAATCTCTAATGAAAACAATTATCTCGCTTGATTGTTTTCCGTTTAAATTAACAATAAGGTTTTTTTGTTCGGCTGTACAAATGATTCCTTCTTCTCCGGGGCGTGAGAGGAGCACATAGCCCATCCCACATTTGTTGTGGGAGACAGGGAAGGAAGGTCTACTAGAGTTCATCCACCCGTGTCCTGGGCTGCATCCAGAGCCGCGTGGCCACCAGGGCCAGGGAGGGGATCCTGCCCCTCTGCTCCGCTCTGGGAGACCCACCTGGAGTCCTGGGTCCAGCTCTGGAGTCCTCAGCACAGGGAGGACATGGAGCTGTGGGAGCGAGTCCAGAGGAGGCCATGGAGATGATGTGAGGGCTGGAGAACCTCCTGTAGGAGGCTGAGAGAGTTGGAGTTGTTCATCCCGGAGAAGAGAAGGCTCTGGGGAGACCTTAGAGCAGCTTCCAGTAGAGAAAGGGGCTCCAGGAAAGCTGGGGAGGGGCTCTGGATCAGGGAGCGCAGGGACAGGATGAGGGGAATGATTTTGAGCTGCAAGAGGGGAGATTGAGATGAGATCTTAGGGAGAAATGTTCTCCTGTGAGGGTGGGGAGGCCCTGGCCCAGGCTTCCCAGAGCAGTGGTGGCTGCCCCATCCCTGGAGGGGGTTGGATGGGGCTTGGAGCCCCTGATCCAGTGGGAGGTGTCCCTGCCCATGATGTGAGAGCTGTGGAAATGGGTGGACTTTGAGGTCCCTTCCAACCCAAGCTATTCCATGATTCTACAAAAGCCCTAGGTGAAACCTCCTTAGCCATTGAGTTCACCCTCAAGCTGGCTCCAGCCCCTGCTCAGATTGAAGAAATGATCCCCACCAAAGCAGCACCATGAACGTCACCGTGAAGATCACTTTGCCCACTAGATCCCATCTACACGGCAGATGCTGAAGCACAAGAAGCTCCATGGCCTCACTTCCCAAAAGGATTATTCACACTTTGTCCAGCAACGCTAACGACGCAGCCATTTAGAGGGGAAGACAATGAAATTGGCCAAGAATTTAACTCATTTACAGCTCTCCTGGATCTGCTTGGCCACTGGGGATGCTAAAAGCCAGGAGAAGGATGTCAACAAGCACTGGATGCTCTGGTTTTCCCAGTAACACCCCCAAAGCGTTGCTATTTCCGAGCCCTGAAGTGCCCAGAGCAGCTTAAGCTGAAGCTGATACCAACGCTCTTGATGGGAATCCCAGGCAAGCAGGGCGCGTTCGGGATTTACAGGAGGAAAATTGGGGTTGTAAAAAAGGGATTTACAGTCTGTTTCCAAATCTTCCTGTCCATAAATCCCAAGAACGCACAAAAGAAGTCAAGTCCCTTGGCTGGAATTGCAAGGGTTGGACTCGATTGGAATGGTTGGACTTGATGATCCAGGAGGTGTTTCCCAACCTGGTGATTCTATGATTCATTTTACACAGATAAAACTGAATTGGACAAAGGACTTGCTGCCAGTTGCCACATTTTTGGGTGTTTCAAGGCAAAAAAGGGATTTCCAACAAAAGCAGCTCCACAAGCAAGGCAAGTGGTGCACATGGAACATGCCGGTTGTCACACCAGAAGGACGGGATGGCATCCAGAGGGACACGAAGCTGGAGAATTGCGGCTGTGGGAACCTCATGTGGTTCCACCAGGACAAGGGCAAGATCCTACACCTGGATTGGGGCAATCCATGGTTTCAATCCAGGCTGGGTGGAGAATGGATTAGGAGCACCCCTGAGGAGAAGGACTTGGTGCGTTGAGGGAGGAGAAGCTCAACAGGAGCCACCAACATGCACTCACAGCCCAGAAACCCCCCGTGTCCTGGGCTCCATCCAGAGCCGTGTGGCCACCAGGGCCAGGGAGGGGATCCTGCCCCTCTGCTCCACTCTGGGAGACCCACCTGGAGTCCTGGGTCCAGCTCTGGAGTCCCCAGCATGCAGCAATGTTGATGCAAGCCTCATGTTAACTCCTTCACTGCTGCTCTCACACCTTCAGGCTATGGTATTCAGAAGACACAGAAGCAGGAGGGCTTACCCTTTGACGTAGATGTCGCTCATCTTCTCCCCAGTGATGCTGAGGTCATCCAGGATGACGTCCTTGGTGTTCCAGATGATGCAGCGCAAGAAGAACCTGGATGACCCCAGGAGCAAAACCAACATGATCTTAGAATCATAGAATCGTTTGGTTGGAAAAGACCTTTGAGATCATTGAGTCCAACCATCCCTGTCCACTACCAAACCAGAGCCCTGAGAACCTCATCTGCCCAGCTTTTAAACCCCTCCAGGGATGGGGACTCCACCACCTCCCTGGGCAGCCTCTGCCAGGGCCTCAGAACCCTTTCCATGAAGAAATTTTTCCTGATGTCCAATCGGAACCTGCACTGGGGCAACTTGAGTCCACTCCCTCTCGTCCTATCACCTGACACTGGGGAGAAGAGCCCAACACCCACCTCACTCCACCCTCCTTTCAGGTAGTTGTAGACAATGATGAGGTCTCCCCTCAGCCTCCTCTTCTCCAGGCTAAACAACACCAGATCCCTGAGATGCTCCTCATAACCCTTGTTCTGCAGACCCTTCCCCAGCTTTGTTGACCTGCTCTGGACACGCTCCAGCTCCTCAATGTCCTTCTCGAAAGGAGGGGCCCAAAACTGAACGCAGTCTTGGTCTGGAGCCCACCTGAACATCCTGGTCAAGCTACTCAGCTATTCAGATGAAGAAGCTAAGACAAGTCATCTCTCTTTGAAGATAAGTCCACTGAGATGTTTCTTAGCTGTGTGGGTGACTCCCTCCCCATCCGATATCTCCAGCTCTTCTCCTCTCCCCCCACAAACAAAAGTAAAGAGATGAAAAAGAAGAGTTCAAAACCAAGTCACCTCTTGGCTTTGCGTGGCGTGATGTTGAACGGGGGGCCAGGTTGACCCAAAGATTTCGGAAACAGGTCCACCCACATCTGCAGCTTTCCCTGTATGGAGAGAAAGACACGTGAAGCCTGGTGAGTCTCCTAACTGGGTTACCTTCATCTCCTTAGCAACATTGAGTAGTGGAGAGAGAAATATCGAGTGCTCTCGTGTTCCTTGGTTGAAAATTAAGGTTTCCTTAACGGAAAAGTGTCGTATTTGAATTATTTTAGTGATAGTTGGGTACATGTTAATGGCCTGGGACATAGAAGAGCTCCCTCTGCCTTTTGCAGAGAATCATTGAATCGTTGAGGTTGGAAAAGACCTCTAAGATCATTCAGTCCAACCATCAAGGCAACCCCACCGTGCCGACTAAACCAGGTCCTGAAGCGCCACACCTACACGTTCTTTGAATCCCTCCAGGAATGGTGGATCCACTTCCCTAACATCCAACCTAACCCTCCTCTGTGCAACTTGAGGCCATTTCCTCCTGTCCTATCACTTGTTACTTAGGAGAAGAGACCAACACCCACCTCAATCCAGCCTCCTTTCCAGGAGCTGAGCAGAGCGATGAGCTCTCCCCTCAACTCCTCATCTCCAGGCTCAGCAGCCCCATGCCCCTCAGCCGCTCCCACAACTCCTGGTCTCCAGACCCTTCCCATCCCCTTCTCCAGACCAGCTCCAGCCCCTCCAGGTCTTTCTTGGGAGTGAGGGGCCCAGAACTGAACCCAGGATTTGAGGTGTGTCTTCACCAGCTCCAAATCTAGGGTCACAGTCACTTCCTGCTCCTGCTGGCCACCCCATGGCTGATCCAAGCCAGGATGATGTTGGCCTTCTTGGCCACCTGGGCCACTACTGGCTCATGTTCAGTATGAGAGAGTTGACTCTCTCCATGGCACATTGTCTTACAGAGGGACAATCTCAAGTGTAGGTCCACGGGAGGTCTTGGAGAAGCAAGCAGCTCACTCGTTTGCCACAGTGTCACCAGTTCATAGAATCAGAGAATCACCAGGTTGGAAGAGACCCACTGGATCATCGAGTCCAACCATTCCCATCAATCACTAAACCATGTCACCAGCTGCACAGCTGGTTTATGGGTTTCTGACCATGGGGGTGGAGGATGGGAGGAGGAGAGGGGAATCAAATTCCACTTTCACACAGTCCTTCCAGGGAGAAAGCAGCAGCCTTGCAGCTGAAATCTCCTCGGGGAGTGTTTTTGAGGTGGTCTTTTTTACTGTAAAACACCGATGGGGGCCAATAAAATGTTTCATGGGGCGGTCTCAAGGGTTGGGGGGAAAGAAACCCCATCCTTGGACAATCAGCCTGACAGAGGGGCCTAAGGTTTGCTCGCTTTGGCAAGGAAAGCTTCCATTTCAGCAGAAAACTTTAAAAGCCCAACCTGAGAGCCCAGTGCAGAGCCCGAGAGCCAGACGAGTTTCATAATCATGGAACGGCTTGGTTGGAAAAGACCTTTGAGATCATTGAGTCCAACCATCCCTGCCTACTACTGAACCAGAGCCTTGAGCACCTCATCTACCCGGCTTTTAAACCCCTCCAGGGATGGGGACTCCACCACCTCCCTGGGCAGCCTCTGCCAGGGCCTGAGAACCCTTTCAGTGAAGAAATGTCTCCTGATGTCCAATCTGAACCTGTCCTGGTGCAACTTGAGGCCATTTCCTCTCATCCTATCACGTGTCACCTGGGAGAAGAGCCCAGCACCCACCTCACTCCAACCTCCTATCAAGGAGCTGCACAAAGTGATGAGGTCTCCCCTCAGCCTCCTCTTCTACAGGCTAAATGGCCACAGGTCCCTCAGCAGCTCCTCAGAACCCTTGTTCTCCAGCCCCTTCCCCAGCTCCGTTCCCTTCTCTGGATTCACTCCAGCCCCTCAACACCCTTCTTGGATTGAGGGGCCCAGAACTGAAGCCCATCCATCCCAACCCCCACTGTGGACAAGGACATCTCCCATTGGGTCAGGCTGCTCAAAGCCTCATCCAGCTTGGCCATGAACATCTCTAGGGATGGGACATCCCATCACTAGCCAGTGCTCTTCTGTGCCCCACAGACTGAGTCCCATCCCTGGGAACAGCCCATCTCCTGGGGCAAGTTTTCCCATCACAGCTCGGCAGCGAACCAGCCACCTGGCGAGCACCAGATGGAGATGAGATGATGCTCATGGACACGTCACACCACCCACCTGCTCAATCTCTGGCTGGAGAGGGCTGTAAAGACGTCTTGTCTCCACATGCTCCGGCACCAACCCTTGCTTCCGCAGCACGTACAGGGCGAGACGCTCCTCCACAGGACCCAGGTGGGGGTTGAGGGGTTTGCCGTCCTCTGTGATAGAGGAGACAAAGATTAGGGTTCCACCACGGCCACAGATGTGCAGGGCTGGATTCAGACCTCCCGGGGGAAGCTCCACGAGGGAGCAAGCATGAGCCAACCTGCTTCCCTGCAGCCAAGAGGAAGCAGGAGGAGCACAACCTCTGTTTACAAATCCATCACCATCACAAACCCTCCAAGGTGGGGACAGGACAATCTATCCCCAGTGGGACATGTGGACAAATCACCTAATAACAGAACAGGAACATTTGGGGAGTGTCCTGCAAGTCTCACACGAATCACAGTAAGTATAGCATTGCAAGGACCAAGTTGAAGTCTAGTCTAGTCTTCCAGTCTTTGCTTCTTCTGCTCAAGGGTTCAGGTCCCCTAAAGTCATAGCAATTTGGGCTGTGGGGTCCCCAGAAGCTCTCCAGTCCATGCTGCTGCTCTGCTGCCATTCCCACCCGCAGAGGTTTCATAGAACTGTGGAGTCATGGAGTCATTTGGACTGGAAGGAACCTCAAAGCTCATCCATTTCCACACCCTGCCATGGGCAGGGACACCTCCCACTGGATCTGGTTGCTCCAAGCCCCATCCAGCCTGGCCTTGAATGCCTCTAGGAATGGGGCAGCCACCACTTCCCTGGGTAATTTGGGCCAGGGCCTCCCCACCCTCCCAGGAGAACATTTCTCCCCAAGATCTCATCTCAATCTCCTCTCTTGCAGCTCAAAACCATTCCCCTCATCCTATCCCTGCCCTCCCTGATCCAGAGCCCCTCCCTAGCTTCTCTGGAGCCCCTTTCCCTACTAGAAGCTGCTCTAAGGTCACCTCAGAACCTTCTCTTCTCCAGGCTGAACAACCAAAATCTCTCAGCCCGTCATAGAATCATGGAGTGGTTTGGGTTGAAAGGACCTTAAAGATCATCTAGTTCCAATCCCTCTGCCATGGGGTTGGGACTCTGAGGCCAGGTTGGATGGGGCTTGGAGCAACTGATCCAGCGGGAGGTGTCCCTGCCTATGGCAGGGGGATTGGAACTAGATGATCTTTGAGGTCTTTTCCAATCCAAACCATTCCATGATTCGATGATTCCATGATTTTGGCCCAGGGAGGAGGTGGAACTCGAGTGGAACTCAAGCCCAGGAGCTGCAATTTCTCTTTGTTAAGGCTACTTCACCATGGACAACCATCAAGAGAAGACTTGGTCTGCAGAGGAATGAGATAACACCCAACAGGAATGAGATAACACCCAACTGGAACGAGATAACAACACCCAGCTGGAATGAGATAACACCCAGCTGGAATGAGATAACAACACCCAACAGGAATGAGATAACACTCAACAGGAATGAGATAACACCCAACTGGAATGAGATAACACCCAACTGGAATGAGATAACAACACCCAATAGGAATGAGATAACAACACCCAACTGGAATGAGATAACACCCAGCTGGAATGAGATAACACCCAACACAGGACTGATCCCTCACCCTGATCCTGGGGACCAAGGCACAAATTTGTGGCTCTCCCTTTAGGAGGAGAAGAAGGAGTTGGGAAGCAAGAGCTTCCTTGCAGCCTCTCGCTCTGGAAAGGTTTTCCCCGAGGTCTGGCAAGGTGTTAACACCAGCGGGTTCTTCCCCCGCTTGGCGCAGCCCCCGCCTTTCACCTTCTCCTGCTTTAATGGCAACCGGTTCAAAACAACCAGAACAAAGTCTGACGCTTGACCTCGAGGAGATCTGGAAACCAGCTGTGCTCGCCGAGCAACCTCAGATCTGAACCTGGTGGGATAAAGTCGAGCCATTAAACCTGAGAGCGCAGCTTTTACAAGCCCTGCCCCCAGACTGTTATTCCACAACCCCAACGTCTGTTGTTTTCTGAGAGAGGGGCTTTTTCTTTCTCCTGTGCACACACACAGACACACGCCAGGTCTCCACGGCTTGGGAAGGAGCCCATCTGGTCAACGTTAACCACTTCAAGCTTTTGCCAAGGAAGGAGCTGAGCTCCATCACCTGAAAAGCACAGGGGCTGGAATAATATTTATGGAAAGCATTGAGTTTCAAAGGTTCCCGAAGGTGTGTGGCCTCCAAACACCGTGGCTGAAAGGTACCAGGCTCCACCAGCCCTGGCGTGGTCAGTTGGATGAAGAGGCAGGAGAAAGCTCAGCCAGGTTGTCCAAGGAACCTGTGGCTGCCCCATCCCTGCAGGTATTCAAAGCCAAGTTGGATGAGGCTTGGAGCAACCTGGTCTTGTGGGAGGTCTCACAAGAGTGGAGTAGATGGGGAGAATCCCCTCCCTCTCCCTGCTGGCCACGCTGCTTTTGGTTTTGTCTCATTCCTCTGTAGACCAAGTCTTCTTTGATGCCTCTGCCTAATCAGTGGCCTTAATAAGGTCAAATCTGGGCTATTTCCAGTGGAGTTTCATGTCCTTCCTGGGCCAAAACACCCCTTCCATGCTTTAAAGCAGAGTTTTCTACCCTCAAGGATTCCAGAGAGACAGGAACAAGGTGAGGCTTGAGGTATCCTACACCTGGGTCAGGGCAACCTGTGGTTCCAATACAGGATTGGGAGCAGCCCTGAGGAGAAGGACTTGGGGAGCTGGGGGAGGAGAAGCTCCACAGGAGCCACAACGTGCGCTCGCAGCCCAGAAACCCCCCGTGTCCTGGGCTGCATCCAGAGCCGCGTGGCCACCAGGGCCAGGGAGGGGATCCTGCCCCTCTGCTCCGCTCGGGGAGACCCACCTGGAGTCCTGGGTCCAGCTCTGGAGTACTCAGCACAGGGAGGACATCGAGCTGGTGGGGTGAGTCCAGAGGAGGCCACGGAGATGATGTGAGGGCTGGAGAACATCCCGTAGGAGGCTGAGAGAGTTGGGGGTGTTCATCCTGGAGAAAAGAAGGCTCTGGGGAGACCTTAGAGCAGCTTCCAGTAGGGAAAGGGGCTCCAGGAATGCTGGGAAGGGACATTTTCCCAGGGCCTGGAGTAACAGGATGAAGGGAATGGCTTTAAACTGGAGAGGAGAGGACTGAGATGAGACATTAGGAAGAAATTCTTCACTCTGAGGGTGAGGAGGCCCTGGCCCAGGTTGCCCAGGGAAGCAGTGGCTGCCCCATCCCTGGAGGGGTTCAAGGCCAGGCTGGATGGGGCTTGGAGACCCTGGTCCAGTGGGAGGTGTTGCTACCCACGGCAGGGGATGGAACTGGATGGGCTTTGAGGTCCCTTCCATCCCAACCCATTCCATGATTCCCTCTTGCAGATGTCAGTGTTGGGGGTTTTGTGCATCCTCAACACTTGCTGCTGTTTCCTCCGTGCTGGCTCTGGGGGAGGTGACACTTGCAGCTGGAGCACACCTCAACCCTGGTGAAATAATCTTGGCTCTGTGTGTATGATATTGTCTCCCTCTAGTGCCTCCAGCTCCAAAATGCAGAGACACAAACTGCTCAACTGCTCCTCCAGCCCAAGAAGCAGCTGGAAGATCAGGCTCTGGGTGCGATGGCCTTCGGTGGTCCTAGCTTGCATGTGGTTGGTTTCCCTCGAGCAGCAACGGGCAGGTCCTCAAGGCTGAGGTTAATGAGACCTGGATTGCAGGTCTAGGTTCAGAGTTAGTGCAGGGAGCAGATCCAGCCATGACCCGCAGCCTCAGGGGCAGATCCAGGCTTGGGAAAGAGACACAACCAACCTGGACAGGAAGGTGAGGAGGTCAGGTCCATCACCCACGCCTGGTATTCAAAATAAACCCCATCATGGGAGAGAATCATAGAACCACAGAACAGTTTGGGTTGGAAGGGACCTCAAAGACCATCCAGTTCCACACCTGGCATGGGCAGGGACACCTCCCACTGCATCACGTTGCTCCAAGCCCCATCCAACCTGGCCTTCAACACCTCCAGGGATGGAGCATCCAAGACATCTCTTAGCAACCTGGGTCAGCGCCTCCCCATCCTCACAGGAAAAGATTTCTCCCTAAGATCTCATCTAAATCTCCTCTCTTTCAGATCAAAACGGTTCCCCTTGTCCTGTTCCTGCCCTCCCTGATCAAGAGCCCCTCTCCAGCTTTCATGGAGCCTCCTTCCCTACTGGATCCCCTTTTCTCCTCAGAGCCTTCTTTTCTCCAGGCTGAAAAACTCCAACTCTCTCAGTCTGGCCTCGTACGGGAAGTTCTCCAGGCCTCACATCATCTCCATGGTCTCCTCTGGACTCGCTCCATCAGCTCCATGTCCTCCCTGTGCTGAGGACTCCAGAGCTGGACCCAGGACTCCAGGTGGGTCTCCCAGAGCAGAGCAGAGGGGCAGGATCCCCTCCCTGGCCCTGGTGGCCACGCGGCTCTGGATGCAGCCCGGGACACGGGGGGTTTCTGGGCTGTGAGTGCACGTTGGTGGCTCCTGTTGAGCTTCTCCTCCCCCAGCACCAAGTCCTTCTCCTCAGGGCTGCTCCCAAGCCATTCCCCACCCAGCCTTGGTTTGGGATTGTCCCAGCATGGTTATGACCTCCAACTCCACCCCTTGCTCTGGATAAGGAAAACTTGTTTTCTACCTGAAAGCAACTCCGGTACCATACCCAGTTCGGAGAGGATGTACTCTTGCTCCCTGAAGATGACCCGGTCAGACTTGTAGGTTGGAGCCTTGTAGTTGTGTTGCAGGGAGAAGAGGTGAAGCAGCTGGGAAGGACGGAGTTGGTCTCGCCACTGGTTGGGTCCAGAGCTGAAACCAAAGAGGATGGAAAACAACAGCTTGGCAGGTGACAAACCATCTTCCAGCCTCAAGAAGGACACAGTGGAGTTACACCAAAGAGTTCTGGTCTTAAGATGGTGTAGCTCTCAGTCTGCGGTCACCGGCTGCAGATCCCACAACCCACCCAGCCCCAGTTTGCAGGGCTGGTGTAACCTGGGCCCCCACAAAGCCCCACCATGTCACCCTTCAGGTGGTCCTGTGCGTGGGAGATGCCCCCATCACTGTGTGCTCAAGGGGGATCAGGGACAGAACAACATCTCCCCAAGCTTCCACCTGTTATTTGAAGGCTTTCACACTTCTGGAGGAGAGCCCAGGCTCAGAGAAGACCCTCAAATTTGGAGCTTCTCCTCTACAGTGAACCTGTCTCTCTAGATACGTCTCTGCTGCGAAGCTCAACACTGCCCAGGTTCTCCTGGGCCAGCAGAGCCATGGGCTGAGACATCACCCAGGTCCCCACAGCCAGCTCGGCACCTCAGTCTTGGTGACTCCTCACTGCCTGAGCCCACAGAGGAACCTACACGCAGTATGTTTGGGGGAGGCCACAGCGTGCCCCGTATTTTGACAGGAACCGGTTCTCCAGGTCTATGACGGTCTCCCCAATCTTCTCATCCTTCGACAGGAGGTCATAGTCGTAGAGCGTGATCTTCAAGTCCTTCTCCAGGGGCAGAGTGCAGCTCAGCTCAAACATCCTACGCAACAGGAAGAAGAAATAGCAAGGAGATGGAGGTTCAGGCTGTTGAATGGCCCATGGGAAGAAGATCTACAACCCATCCCAACAAACCAGTGCCAGGAAGGACAGCATCGATGCTGGGCTGGTCCCATGCTGCTGCTGCTGTCTTGTCCTGGCTCAGCTTATGGATAGTATTTGATAAGAATGGTTGGACTCGATGATCCGATGGGTCTTTTCCAACCTGGTGATTCTATGATTCTGTGATTCTATACAGAACCATAGAACCACTGAGGTTGGAAAAGAGCTCAAAGATCATCAAGTCCAACCATCAGCCCAACACCACGGCGTCCACCATGACAGCTTTGGAAAATCCTCCCCCCTTTAAGCCCAAAGAACCAATGTCCAAAACCAGCGTTAAGCCTGCATGGGACAAGCCTCTGCTCAGCATGAGATTGACCCCCAAAGCCCCCTTCTCCTCTCTTCCTGGTCCTAAATGCATTTCATAGACTCATAAAATGGTTTGGGTCAGAAGGGACCTCAAAGCCCACCCAGTTCCAAACTTCTGCCACGCAGGAACACCTCCCATTGGATCAGGTTGCTCCAAGCCCCATCAACCTGGCCTTGAACACCTCCAGGGATGGGATCTGGGGTTCTGACTGACAGCAAGTGAGAATCATGGAACCATGGAATGGTTTGTGTTGGGAGGGACCTCAAAGACCATCCAGTTCCACCTCCTGCCATGGGCAGGGACACCTCCCACTGGATCAGGTTGCTCCAAGCCCCATCCAACCTGGCCTTGAACACCCACCACCCCGACCCAGACTGAGATGGCGCTCATAGAGGTCAGCAATGAGGAAGGTGGCACAGCTGGGTGAGCAGGATGGTCCATGTCTCTCCCCCAGCACCACCAGGAATCCCTCCACCTGCTGCTGAAAGGCAGGAGACACCGGGGAGAAACACGATGCCCATTCCCACTGCCAGCACCCACCACGCAGCAGCTTTTAAGGAGGGGAAGTCAGCAATTATGCCACCAATTAAAAGCACGGGAGGACCCGGCGTCAGCAGAAAGTAATTAGCCGGAGCTGGACGGCAGCCAGGCGCCCAGCAAGAAGCTCATGAAACCAGAGGTTTAATAGCCACCAGCAGCCAGGACCTTGGTTTTACATCTCGCTTTAAAGAGCGGGTGGGAGGTGCAGCGCGCTGTCTAGACGGGTCTCTGGCCAGGAGCCAGGCTCGGAGAAGGAGAACTTGTCCTGCTCAGGAGAGCTCCCCAGGCTGTGGGCTCTGCACCAGGGCAGGAGGTCCTGGCCCACCACGGAGCACGGCTCCCTCTTCTTGGGTCATAGAATCGTTTGGTTGGAAAAGATCTGTGAGCCGCAAACGTGCACTCAGAGCCCAGAAACCTCCCATGTCCTGGGCTGCATCCAGAGCCGCATGGCCACCAGGGCCAGGGAGGGGATCCTGCCCCTCTGCTCCGCTCTGGGAGACCCACCTGGAGTCCTGGGTCCAGCTCTGGAGTCCTCAGCACAGGGAGGACATGGAGCTGGTGGAGCGAGTCCAGAAGAGGCCACAGAGATGATGTGAGGGCTGGAGAACCTCCCGTATGAGGCAAGGCTGATTGACTTGGGGTTGTTCAGGAGATGAGAAGGCTTTGGGGAGACCTTAGAGCAGCTTCCAGTAGGGAAAGGAGCTCCAGGAAAGCTGGGGAGGGACCTTTTAGAAGGGCCTGGAGTGACAAGATGAGGGGAATGTCTTTAAATTGGAAGGGGAAGATTTAGATTGGACATTAGGAAGAAATTCTTCACAATGAGGGTGGGGAGGCCCTGGTCCAGGTTGCCCAGAGAAGCTGTGGCTGCCCCCCATCTTTGGCAGGTTCAGATTAGACATCAGGAAAAATTTCTTCACAGAAAGGTTTCTCAGGCCCTGGCAGAGGCTGCCCAAGGAGGTGGTGGGGCCTCCACCCCTGGAGGGGTGTAAAAGATGGGTAGATGATGTACTCAGGGGTCTGGTTTAGCAGGGGACAGGGATGGTTGGACTCAATGATCGCAGAATCATAGAATCACAGAATGGGTTGGGTTGGAAGGGACCTCAAAGCTCATCCAATTCCACCTCCTGCCATGGGCAGGGACACCTCCCACTGGATCAGGGGCTCCAAGCCCCATCCAACCTGGCCTTGAACCCCTCCAGGGATGGGGCAGCCACCCCTGCTCTGGGCAGCCTGGGCCAGGGCCTCCCCACCCTCCCAGGAGAACATTTCTCCCTAAGATCTCATCTCCATCTCCCCTCTTGCAGCTCAAAACTGTTCCCTTCATCCTGTCCCTGCCCTCCCTCATCCAGAGCCCCTCCCCAACCCTCCTGGAGCCCCTTTCCCTACTGGAACCTGCTTTAAGGTCTCCTTGGAGCCTTCTTTTCTCCAGGCTGAACAACCCCAGCTCTCTCCCTGGCCTCTTACGGGAGGTTCTCCAGCCCTTAGATCATCTCGTATGGACTCACTCCAACAGCTCCATGTTCTTGCTGTGTTGAGGACTCCAGATTTCAAATCCCTCAACAGCACATGAAGAAGCACCTGGACTCCAACCTGAATCCAAACTTACTTTCCGAAGACCGGCTCCAGCGTGCAGGGGATGTAATTTTCTTGGTCGTTCACAGACTTCTTCCCCACTGAAACCTTCACGTAGGGATCGCACTGAAGATGGGAATGAAAAGACATGCAAGAAAGAGTCATCACACAGCAATATGGACGGTGAAGGAACAACTCTCCCTCCCTTTGTCCCAGCAAGCAGGAACTTCCATTGCCCCGGACATCCATCTAATTTCAAGGAGAGGACATTCTGACAATTAACTCCTTAATCCACATCTGTGACCACTCCCAAGAGCTGCATGCACTGCAATTCTTCGTTGAGGATGACCAAAGGAGAGTTTAGCAATGTGGGACAAGATCCAAGCTTTTGAGAAGCCAACGGGATGGAAAAATCATAGACTCTTACAATCATTTGGTTGGAAAAGACCCTGGAGACCATTGAGCGGCCTCAAGGTGCTCCAGGGGAGATTTGGGTTGGGTGCAAGGAGGAATTTCTTCAGAGGCTGCCCAGGGAGGTGGTTGAGTCACCATCCCTGGAGGTGTTTAAAAGACGAGCAGATGCCCTGCATGGACATCTCACCACCCCCTGCCATGGGCAGGCACACCTCCCACTGGATCGTTGCTCCAAGCCCCATCCAACCTGGCCTTGGACAACTCCAGGGATGGGGCAGCCATGACTTCCCTAGGAAACTTGGGCCAGGGCTTCCCCACCCCTCACAGGAGAAAATTTCTCTCTAAGATCTCATCTCCATGTCACCTCTTTGAGCTCAAAACCATTCTCCTAGTCCTATCCCTGCAATCTCTGATCAAGAGCCCCTCTCCAGCTCTCCCGGAGCCCCTGGAAGCTGCTGTAAGGTCTCCCTGGAGCCTTCTCTTCTCCAGATTGAGCAACCCCAACTTTCTCAGCCTGGCCTCAGAGATGCTCCTGCTTTTAATCAATTAGGGTTGACCTGTTGAAAGATCCCACCCACACCGAGGTTCACCAGCGCTTTCCTCACGTGGTTACCTTCCCATTGGCGTCCTTGGGCTGGAGGTCGAAGGCCCGGATGATGTAGACCCTGACAAGACACTCCTGGGGTCCTCTGGCTGGCAGCTGGTGGAACTGCCGGGGTGGCACCGGGATTCGCGGGTCATCGGGGAGAGGGTAAATCTTGAACGAGCCCTGTGAAGGAAAGACATCTTCAGCTGTACCTGCTCACCCACCCGTGCAGATGGCTCTCATGTGAGCAGGTGTGCAACACCGGCCTGGATGGTTTCATAGAATCACAGAACCAAAGAACAGGTGGGGCTAGAAGGGACCTTCAAAGGCCCCATCTAGTCCAGCCTTCATGACATGAGCAGGAACATAGAATCATAGAATCATATCACCAGGTTGGAAAAGACCCCCAGGATCATCAAGTCCAACCATTCCCATAGAATCATAGAATCATAGAATCATAGAATAACCAGGTTGCAAGAGACCCACTGGATCATGGAGTCCAACCATTCCCATCAATCACTAACCCATGTCCCTCAGCACCTCGTCCACCCGGCCCTTGAACACCTCCAGGGAAGGGGACTCAACCCCCTCCCTGGGCAGCCTCCGACAGGGACCAATCACCCTTTCTGTGAAGAACTTTTTCCTAATGTCCAGCCTGACCCTCCCCTGGTGGAGCTTGAGGCCATTCCCTCTCGTCCTGTCCCCTGTCCCTTGGGAGAAGAGCCCAGCTCCCTCCTCTCCACAACCTCCTCTCAGGGAGTTGCAGAGAGCAATGAGGTCTCCCCTCAGCCTCCTCTTCTCCAGGATAACCCCCCCCAGCTCTCTCAGACGCTCCTCTTCTTCTCCAGCCCCCTCACCAGCTTCGTTGCTCTTCTCTGGACTCACTCCAGAGCCTCAACATCCTTCTTGTGGGGAGGGGCCCAGAACTGACCCCAGGATTCGAGGAGCGGTCTCCCCAGGGCCGAGGCCAGAGGGAGAAGAACCTCCCTGGCCCTGCTGGCCACGCCGGGTCTGATCCAAGCCAAGATGCCATTGGCCTTCTTGGCCCCCTGGGCCCCTGCTGGCTCCTGTTCAACCAACACCCCCAGGTCCTTCTCCTCCAGGCAGCTTTCCAGCCAGGCTTCTCCTAGTCTGGAGCTGCTCAGGGTTGTTGTGCCCCAAGTGCAGGACTCGGCGTTTGGCCTCATTAACCCTCATCCCGTTGGTCTGAGCCCATGGATCCAGCCTGTTCAGATCCCTTTGCAGAGCCTCTCTACCCTCCAGCCGATCGACACTTCATCTCAGTCACGTTACCCAGAACCTCATCCAAGCTGGCCTTGGATCTTTCCAGGGATGGAGCATCTACAACTACTCCAGGGACAGAGCCCAGATCCGGACTCTCTTCTGTTTACTAAACCAGACCATGTCCTGCCAGGGTCTTCATGGTTGAGGAAGCCAGAAGGGTGGAAAACGCTGTATTGTTCACCCTTTGCTTGAACATCGATGTAAATGGTTTTAAGATTGCACAGAGCTCCTCCACCAGGTTTGTCCTTTACATCTTCTGCTTCACTGACCTTCAAGCCTTCATGCAGTTAAAGAGGTTTGAAGGAGCCTCCCAAAGGTTGATAGGCTCATCGAATCGTTATAAGGTTGGAAAACCCCTCTATGACTCTTGAGTCATTGGCCTCGTATGGGAGGTGCTCCTGCCCTCAGATCTTCGTCAGCTGGCATCATTCCCCTCACCAACAAGACCTTCCACCCAGCATCACGTGTTCCCAGGCATGAGTAGAGGTAGAAACAGAGGCCACCACACCTTGAACTCCCCCACGACTGAGGGGTCGTCGTTGGAGTCCTGCGAGCGGCCGCGATACAGCTTAAAGGTGTGGCAGAAGTCGGAGAGATGCTCGAAGTCCTCCACATTCTCCAGCTCTGTCTCGTAGACCTGGGGAGGGAGAGACCGGGGTGAGGACAGGGACTGCTCCTGGCCAGAAGGGGACCAGCAGCAGGTCCTCATCCATCTGGGACAAGCCTTGACCCAAGCTCCTCACCCAGGACTAAATACCACCCACAGGGACAGAGTCCTGCGACTTGTCAACCTTCTAGGACAGAGATGGAGAACAGACCTTTGGTAGCCCTACAACAAATAACAGCTCGTTGTGGAGGACCCAGACTAAGCCAAGGTCTCACAGAAGGTTTTTCATGAGCCAAAGAGATCCTGCTGCGAGCATTTTCCTTCAGACAGGCAAGGTCTCCCCTCTGTTTTAATCCCCTTTGGGCTCCTGTGTTAATTTTAACCCTTCTTCTAATAGACCATCTCCATCGCTCCTCCCTCTGGCTTTACTTGGTGGTCCCAAATCCTTTTCAGAGCAGTTTCCCATCTCCTATTAAAGCCTAAACACTCAAAAAGAATCAAAACACGTGAAAAAACACCATGGAATGAGAAGGTTCAATAAGCCAGAACCAGCCACGGCCACTTACCTTCAAGGTGTCAAAGCCCTTCTCCAAATAGCAGCCACATTTTTCTCTCTCTCCTGTGGACGCATAGAACTTGCTCCACCAGTCAATGAATTCTTCCTCCTGGCAACAAGGGATACCAAGGTTAGACATCTCCATGAGCAAAGCCCAGTGATCAATGACAGAAGAATGTCCCATAATTGCTAGAGGTGACCTGCTCTGCGGGTTTCTGACCTGCAGAGGTGATGAAGCTAGCGTGAACCCAACCTGCAGCTCCTCACTCTCTGGTTTCATAGAATCATTGAATGGATTGGGTTGGAAGGGACCTCAAAGATCATCAAATTCCAACCTCCTACCATGGGCAGGGACACCTCCCACGGGATCAGGTTGCTCCAAGCTCCATCCAACCTGGCCTTAAGCACCTCCAGGGATGGGGCAGCCACTACTGCTCTGGGCAACCTGGGCCAGGGCCTCCCCACCCTCAGCATGAAGAATTTCTTCCCAATATCTCATCTAACTCTTCCCCCTTTGAATTTAAAGCCATTCCCCATCATCCTATCACTCCAGGCCCTTGGGAAAAGTCCCTCCCCAGCTTTCTCAGAGCTTCTTCAGATATTGGAAGCTACTCTAAGGTCTCCCCAGAGCCTTCTCTTCTCCAGGATGAACAACCCCAACTCTCTCAGCCTCCTACGGGAGGTTCTCCAGCCCTCACATCATCTCCGTGGCCTCCTCTGGACTCGCTCCACCAGCTCCATGTCCTCCCTGTGCTGAGGACTCCAGAGCTGGACCCAGGACTCCAGGTGGGTCTCCCAGAGCGGAGCAGAGGGGCAGGATCCCCTCCTTGGCCCTGGTGGCCACGCGGCTCTGGATGCAGCCCAGGACACGGGGGGTTTCTGGGATGCGAGTTGACATTGTTTTTAACAGAATTACTACATCAATTAACTCTGGTGCCTCCCTTTGTGTTAAAATAAAAAGAAATTTTGCCTTTCATCCCTTCCCCATTTTTATTGTTTCTAAAGGTCCAACTCTGACCACCAGGGCTTCACTAGGACATTCCACAGGTATTGAGTGACTAAGAAAGCACTTAAGCTAACGTGACAACTTACCCACGGTATCTTCTGCAGCCCAAAGACAAAGAATTTGGTTAGAAAGTTCTAATTTCTACTGATCTTATCAGAGAAGGGAGGGAAGGGAAAAGAAAAAGGAGACAAATGGTTTGGGTCAGAAGGGACCTCAAAGCCTACCCAGTTCCACTCCTGCCATGGGCAGGGACACCTCCCACGGGATCAGGGGCTCCCAGCCCCATCCAACCTGGCCTTGAACCCCTCCAGGGATGGAGCAGCCACCCCTGCTCTGGGCAACCTGGGCCAGGGCCTCCCCACCATCCCAGGAGAACATTTCTCCCCAAGATCTCATCTCAATCTCCCCTCTTGCTGCTCAAAACCATTCCCCTCATCCTATCCCTGCCCTCCCTGACCAAGAGCCCCTCCCCAGCTCTCCTGGAGCCCCTTCCTGCACTGGAAGCTGCTCCAAGGTTTTCTCAGAGCCATCTCTTCTCCAGGCTGAACAACCCAAGCTCTCTCAGCCTGGTCTCAGACGGGAGATGCTCCAGCCCTCGCATCATCTTTGTCAACTGACATTGTCCTACTCAGCAGCAAGACCTCCCACCCAGCAGTACGTGTTCCCAGGTACAAGTAGAGGTAGAAAGAGAAGCCACCACACCATGAGCTCCCCTACGAGCAAGGGGTCACCATTCTTGTTGGGCTAAAGAACTCCAACTCTTCCAGCCTGTCAAGACCCCTTGGACATTTATAGACACAGCTCCCCAGCTGTTTCCTACCACACTTTTGCAGGAGATCATAGAATCATAGAATCATTCTAATCATGGAATCACAGAATAACCAGGTTGGAAGAGACCCACTGGATCATGGAGTCCAACCATTCCCATCAATCACTAACCCATGTCCCTCAGCACCTCGTCCACCCGGCCCTTAAACCCCTCCAGGGAAGGGGACTCAACCCCCTCCCTGGGCAGCCTCCGACAGGGACCAATCACCCTTGCTGGGAAAAATTTCTTTCTGATGTGCAGCCTGAACCTCCCCTGGTGGAGCTTGAGGCCATTCCCTCTCGTCCTGTCCCCTGTCCCTTGGGAGAAGAGCCCAGCTCCCTCCTCTCCACAACCTCCTCTCAGGGAGTTGCAGAGAGCAATGAGGTCTCCCCTCAGCCTCCTCTTCTCCAGGATAAACCCCCCCAGCTCTCTCAGCCGCTCCTCTTCTTCTCCAGCCCCTTCCCCAGCTCCGTTCCCTTCTCTGGACTCGCTCCAGCCCCTCAACGTCCTTCTTGTGGTGAGGGGCCCAAAACTGACCCCAGGATTTGACGTGTGGCCTCATAAACACTCAGTCCAGTATCTGGAGATGCTTTCTCCTGCGAACTTTGCTGGTGGAAACACACCTTGCCATGCAGATTGGCCTGGGAGAGCTTTCACCTACCACCCATGGCAGCACCATGGGATGTTCCTCAAGCATGCACGAAGCATCGGGAGAAAAAACAATGTCAGGAACGCAGAGTGGGTTGGCGACTGTTTGCAGGAGCAGATATCCAACACCACGAGCCCTTCCAACTAACAGTAACAGGATAAGCCGTAAAATATGTGCTGTGATTGGGAACTCGCACACGCAGCAACACACCAATTACTCCAAATTGTTTACAGATTTTGACTTCTTTTCTTTGTTGGCTGGGGTGAGGCTGGAAACGTGTCATCTGGTGGTTCCTTGGTGTTGTATAGAATCATGGAATCATAGAATGGGTTGGGTTGGAAGGGACCTCAAAGATCATCCAGTTACAACTCCCTGCCATGGGCAGGGACACCTCCCACTGGATCAGGGGCTCCAAGCCCCATCCAACCTGGCCTTGGACACCTCCAGGGATGGGGCAGCCACCACTGCTCTGGGCAACCTGGGCCAGGGCCTCCCCACCCTCATTGTGAAGAAATTCCTCCTTATGTCCAGTTTAACTCTGCTGCTCTCCAGTTTATCCCCATTGCCCCTCGTCCTGTCACTCCAAGCCTTTGTAAACAGTCTCTTCTCAGCTTCCCTGGAGCCCCTTCAGGTACTGGAAGGTCATTAAAAGGTCTCCCTGCAGCCTTCTCCAGGCTGAACAACCCCAACTCTCTCAGCCTGGCCTTGTACGGGATGTTCTACACCCTCACATCATCCCCATGGCCTCCTCTGGACTCACCCCACCAGCTCCATGTCCTCCCTGTGCTGAGGACTCCAGAGCTGGACCCAGGACTCCAGGTGGGTCTCCCAGAGTGGAGCAGAGGGGCAGGATCCCCTCCCTGGCCCTGGTGGCCACGTGGCTCTGGATGCAGCCCAGGACACGGGGGGTTTATGGGCTGTGAGCGCACATTGGTGGCTCCTGTTGAGCTTCTCCTCCCCCAGCACCAAGTCCCTCTCCTCAGGGCTGCTCCCAATCATCCCCCATCCTGTATTGAAAGCACAGATTGCCCCAATCTAGGTGCAGGACCTTGAACTTGGCCTGGTTGAACCTCCTGAGGTTCTCCCAGCCCCACTTCTCCAGCCTGTCCACGTCCCTCTGGTTTCCCTCCTGCCTTTCTGGTGAGGCAGCTGCCCCCACTCAGCTTTATCTGAGTATAAAATGCACAAATGTCATTCATAAAAACAATTAATCAAGCAAGTTAAGTTAGAAATGAAGCGATACATACATGAGCCTGGGCCCGAGAAGCTGGGATGTTAATTAATGCCGAGCTGGTCATACCTTCTGCAAGCTACAAATTAAAGTGTTTGGTTATTAATGGCGTTAGAGGAACCATGGTGAATAGACATCAGCAAAAGCACAAATTAGAAGAAATAAAATGAATGAACCCAAACAGCGCTGCCTTCCACTTCTTCTGGGTTGCAAGGTTGAAGCCTCCTTGGACAAAGCATCCACGGCACAAGAGCAGGGATTGGGTTATCATCTATCTTAGGCTCATGGAATAGTTTGGGTTGGAAGGGACCTCAAAGCCCACCCAGTTCCAACCACCTGCCATGGACCGGGACACTCCCACTGGATCAGGGGGTCCTTGGAGCTCCTTGGGCTCCATCCAACCTGGCCTTGAACCCCTCCAGGGATGGGGAAACCACCACTGCTCTGGGCAACCTGGGCCAGAGCCTCCCCACCCTCCCAGGAGAACATTTCTCCCTAAGATCTCATCTCCATCTCCCCTCTTACAGCTCAAAACCGTTCCCATCATCCTGTCTCTGCCCTCCTTGACCAAGAGCCCCTCCCCAGCTTTCCTGGAGCCCATTTCCATAGTGGAAGTTCCTTGAAGGTCTCCCTGGAGCCTCCTCTTCTCCAGGATGAACAACTCCAGCTCTCCCAGCCTGGCCTCATGGGGACATACCTGCTCACATCAGCCCATTGTTTGGGGCTCCAGAAGGACCTCATGGCTGTCCTTCCTGCTCTGCTCCCCTCATGCTGAGGACCCAGGTAAGGGCATGGAGAACAAGAGGAGGCTGCAGGTGAGGAGCAGGTAGGGGTAGGGACAGATCCAAAGCTGGGTCACCCAAGAGAACCCACAGCCGCTCGTGCACCCTCAGCCCTTGCCAAGCCCCTCTCCATGTGCATCTCCCAGAGAAGGAAACCAGAAAGATTCAACCCAGGAGACCTTGCAGCAGAAAAAATGGCTTTTCCGCAAGCTTTAGGAGCTTCTTCTCCTCACATTTGGTAACCACGATGTTTGCAGATCCTGTGCACGGAGCCTTGTTTCAAACAGCCCTCGGGCTGAACTCCTCACCCCACTTGGATGAGATGGACACCACCATCAGCAACCTCAGAGCAGAGGGGGGTGGTGTCTCTTTGTTTTCTCTCTTTCAGAGGAGGACAACACAGAGATCCTTTGTTCCAGGCGTCCATCAGAGGAGGGACCAAAGCCAGGCTTGGCAAGGAGGGAGAAAGGCTTTGGAGCCACACAATGAAACACGCCCCTGCACACATCGCATGGGTAGGAACAATCCTGGCTCCTGATTCCAAGGTCACCACTGGAAGAGCAAGCGGGACGCAGGTTGTGGCCCCGGGCACGGGTTCTTGGCCTGGGATCCACCACCTTTTCCAGGGAGAAGGGGTAGGATGGTGTCAACAGAGTGGGACTCCTCCTTCATCCTCCAAATGTGGCCCCAGAGGGGAGCAGAGGAGGGTGGAGGAACCCTGGTGGCTACAGGGTGTCAGACCACCTAAGCAAAAGTCACCTCAACTCTTGTCCAGGAGAGGGGGAGCATGGGAAGAACATCACCCAGGGCCAAAATGTAGAGGTTAGGGAGGGAGATGGTGGGAATTCGGGGTTGGCTTTCCAGGAACAAGCTCCCTCCTCCTCCTCCACTCCCCAAACAAAGGGCAAAAGTGAAAGGCAAACAAACAAACAGAGAAGAACTGACCTGGGGACCAAGTGAAGAATTCAAGTCATCGCAGGGAGTTTTGTTCGCAAAATGTTTGTTTCGGTAAAGAAACATCAACATCTTCCACCCCAAAACTGCTGCAGCAGAGCTATCATGGCTTGGTCCTTCTCCCCCCTCTCATCCTCTCACCTCCTGTTCCTTAGGTTTGATTTGAATCATAGAATCATAGAATCACCAGGTTGGAAAAGACCCCCAGGATCATGGAGTCCAACCATTCCCATCAATCACTAACCAATGTCCCTCAGCACCTCGTCCACCCGGCCCTTAAACCCCTCCAGGGAAGGGGACTCAACCCCCTCCCTGGGCAGCCTTGGACAGGGACCAATCACACTTTCTGGGAAATATTTTTTCCTGCTGTCCAGCCTGACCCTCCTCTGGTGGAGCTTGAGGCCATTCCCTCTCGTCCTGTCCCCTGTCCCTTGGGAGAAGAGCCCAGCTCCCTCCTCTCCACAACCTCCTCTCAGGGAGTTGTAGAGAGCAATGAGGTCTCCCCTCAGCCTCCTCTTCTCCAGGATAAACCCCCCCAGCTCTCTCAGCCGCTCCTCTTCTTCTCCAGTCCCCTCACCAGCTTCATTGCTCTTCTCTGGACTTGCTCCAGAGCCTCAAAATCCTTTTGAGGTTGCAGATGCTTTCAAGAGTCTTCAGACTGCCCCAGGGAGCAGTTGGGGTCCATCCACCTCCACCCCCCTGTCTCTCTCCTGCTTCCAACACAACCCAGGCATCTACAGGGACCTCTGCAGACCCCATGCAGCCCCAACACCGCTGAGGAGCAGCCCCTGAGCAGTAGATGCTGCATACACCTCCATAAAAGTGTCCGTTTGTCCCCATTCACACTGTATTGTCCCCAGAAGGCCAATATGAGCAAAGTCCCTGCAAGGTCTAGGAGAGCAGCATCACAACAGTTCTTAGAGTCATGGAATGGTTCGGGTGGGAAGGGACCGCAAAGCCCACCCAGTCCCACTCCTGCCATGGGCAGGGACACCTCCCACTGGATCAGGGGCTCCAAGCCCCATCCAACCTGGCCTTCAACACCTCCAGGGATGGGGCAGCCACCACTGCTCTGGGCAACCTGGGCCAGGGCCTCCTCATCCTGAGGAATTTCTCTCTAAGATCTCATCTAACTCTTCCCCTCTCCAAATTAAAGCCATTCCCTTCATCCTGCCAACCCAGGCCCTTGGAAAAAAAGTCCCTCCTCAGCTCTCCTGGAGCCCCTTTCCCTACTGGAACCTGCTCTAAGGTCTCCCCAGAGCCTTCTCTTCTCCAGGATGAACAACCCCAACTCTCTCAGCCTCGTACAGGAAGTTCTCCAGCTCTCACAACATCTCCACAGCCTCCTCTAGACTCATTCCACTAGTTCCATGTCCTCCCTGTGCTGAGGACTCCAGAGCTGGACCCAGGACTCCAGGTGGGTCTCAGAGAGTGGAGCAGAGGGGCAGGATCCCCTCCCTGGCCCTGGTGGCCACGCGGCTCTGGATGCAGCCCAGGACATGGGGGGTTTCTGGGCCATGAGCTCACTTTGTGGCTCATATTGACCTTAGAGATTGAGCTGCAGAAGCCAAACCAGTCCCCTCATCACTGCCCCATCTTTGTTAAGGACATATCGATGGTGCACATCCATCTTTTGTTGTGGGTCAGGAAAACCCTCTCTGGGGTCTTAGCCTGTATCTAAAGCAACATCTACATAACCTCTGCCACCAGAAAACACCCTCCAATCCTTCACGCCTGCTCCCAGCCCATGAATTAGGTCTGTACCCACCACTAGGTGGGCTACAAACCCACCCTTGGGTGCTTAGACCCTTTCCCAGAGACCCATCCCACCCACAGAGGGTCTCGCAGCCTTGGAGGAGGTGTCGAGTGCCACCAGCAGCATCACACAGCTCATCAGAGGGAAATCATAGAATCACCAGCTTGGAAGAGACCCCCAGGATCATCGAGTCCAACCATTCCCATCAATCACTAACCCATGTCCCTCAGCACCTCGTCCACCCATCCCTTAAACCCCTCCAGGGAAGGGGACTCAACCCCCTCCCTGGGCAGCCTCGGACACTGCCCAACCACCCTTTCCATGAAAAATTTTTTCCTAATGTTCAGCCTGAACCTCCCCTGGCGGAGCTTGAGGCCATAATCAGGACCTTCTCCCACCCCTGCTACCCATCTACTCCCCAACCTCACTTGGCTCCCAAACGTTCTCCACACTCGGCTAGAAGATGACTTTCTTTAAGCCAAAGTTCCTGTTCCAAGGCTCGGTCTGGTGTGTTTTCTCCAGACACGCTCCAGTTATTTGACTGATACGAGATGAAACACAATTGTGAATCATGAAGACCAGGCCACAAGCAAACACAAAGCCAACTTGGTTGTCAGTTGTGCTTTCTGTCTGGAGTCTCTTTCTCCTTTCAACGCCACTCGTTCGCTTGGGCCAATGTTTTCCAGCTCTCCTGTCCAGTTCCTAATGAAAGGACGTTGTAGAGAGGAGGGTGCTGGCCTCTTCTCCCAAGTGACAGGGGACAGGACAAGAGGGAATGGCCTCAAGCTCCGACAGGGGAGGTTTAGGCTAGACGTTAGGAAAAAATTCTTTACGGAGAGGGTCATTGGGCACTGGAACAGGCTGCCCAGGGAGGTGGTTGAGTCACCTTCCCTGGAGGTGTTTAAGGCACGGGTGGATGAGGTGCTGAGGGATATGGTTTAGTGTTTGGTAGGAACGGTTGGACTCGGTGATCCGGTGGGTCTCTTCCAACCTGGTTATTCTGTGATTCTGTGATTCTGTGATAGCGAAGCAGCTCAGGACGAGATGCCAGCATCCCAGGGAGATGAGGAGAGGAACGTTCCACCTCTTGGCTGGTGAGGAACCCAAAAAGCCAGCTCATGCGATACACTTCACTGCAAGCACTGCGGGATGAGAGCACCAACCTGGATCTCATCAACGTTTGGGGGTGGTAGGCAGGAGCAGGGCCAGCTGCACTCAAGACCACAAGAGGCTGGAGTTCCACACACACAGCTTTGGCCAAGAACGGGCCAAAAGCTTGATTGTTTCATAGCCCAAAGCCTCGAACGGGGCAGAGGTTGCAACATGCAATGTGTGCTCCTGCTTAAGCAAAGCCTGCTCAGATGCAGGGAGGACCTATCATCATAGAATCACCAGGTTGGAAAAGACCCACTGGATCATGGAGTCCAACCATCCCCATCAATCACTAACCCATGTCCCTCAGCACCTCGTCCAACCGGCCCTTAAACCCCTCCAGGGAAGGGGACTCAACCCCCTCCCTGGGCAGCCTCGGACAGGGACCAATCACCCTTTCCATGAATTTTTTTTTTCCTGCTGTCCAGCCTGACCCTCCCCTGGTGGAGCTTGAGGCCATTCCCTCTCGTCCCATCCCCTGTCCCTTGGGAGAAGAGCCCAGCTCCCTCCTCTCCACAACCTCCTCTCAGGGAGTTGCAGAGAGCAATGAGGTCTCCCCTCAGCCTCCTCTTCTCCAGGCTAAACCCCCCCAGCTCTCTCAGCCGCTCCTCTTCTTCTCCAGCCCCCTCCCCAGCTTCGTTGCTCTTCTCTGGACTCGCTCCAGAGCCTCAACATCCTTCTTGTGGGGAGGGGCCCAGAACTGACCCCAGGATTCGAGGAGCGGTCTCCCCAGGGCCGAGGCCAGAGGGAGAAGAACCTCCCTGGCCCTGCTGGCCATGCCGGGTCTGATCCAAGCCAAGATGCCCTTGGCCTTCTTGGCCCCCTGGGCCCCTGCTGGCTCCTGTTCAACCAACCCCCCCAGGTCCTTCTCCTCCAGGCACCTTCCAGCCAGCCTTCTCCTAGTCTGGAGCTGCTCAGGGTTGTTGTGCCCCAAGGGCAGGACCCGCCCTTTGGCCTCGTTAACCCTCATCCCGTTGGTCTCAGCCCATGGATCCAGCCTGTTCAGATCCCTTTGGAGCCTCCCGACCCTCCAGCAGATCCAGCTTCCACCCAGCTCAGTGTCACCTGCAAACTTGCTCAGGGTGCCCTCGATGCCTTCATCCAGGTCATTGATAAAGACACTGACCAGGGTTGGACCCAGCCCTGAGCCCTGGGGACACCACTTCCAACTCAGGACATTCTATGGTTCCATAGCTGATGGCACAGACCAGTGGATGGTGAAATCCTCATGAAGAGAAAGACTTGAGGCCACCACACCTGAGAGGCTTTTCCAGCCTGAGGAACCACGCAGCACCCACAGCCTTGAAACGTGAAGGATGGAAACACCCGTGCACATTAAATACACTAAAGGGAGTAGAAGACCATGAAAAGCTCCACCAAAAGCCTCTGAGCAGCCTCTCAGCTGCTCCTGAGTAACCAAGGTCACCTATGGATTTGTGATTCACACACATTTATCAGCACTGAGTGGCCTCTGCCTTGAAGAGGACACATCTACTGCCAAGGAAACCCAAGCATGAAGCACCAGGTCATCTAGTGCCACCAGTGTGTCACCAGCTCTTCTAGAGGAAGGAGAACGGCAACCCCAAGCTGCATCTACAAGGGACAGCTGAGACCCCTCAAACTTGTGACACGTAGAAGCTTTCTGTGACAGTACCAGCACGTTCCTCCTTCACTGACCCTCCTAAAGCATGTCCAGATCCTACCACCACGGATCTTGTGGAATCACAGATCCCACCATGGCCCTCTGCAGGGTAACTGGAGCTGCTGAAAGCAGCAGATGGATTTGGGAGAAGAACTAGGGAAAGGAGACCAGCCATGGGGTGGTGGTAAGGACAACTGAGCCTGAAGGAACCTTCAGGTGTGGCCTTGAGCAAACCATCCCACCTGCCAGCACCCGTTCATCCTCTCCAGTGCTGGGGTCAGTCCTGTCAAGGCTTGTCATCTTCCAAGAGATAAACTCAGCATCTCATATCACCTTTTTCAGCCCCAAACCAAACATCTGAGGAGGAGATGCTGGAAGGAAGAACCTGGCATGGAGAGAGGCTGTGATGTCACCTCCAGGAAAGCAAATCCAACGCCTCATATTAAACATGGGGGAGAAGGATGAGTTTGTGGTTGTTGGTTATGCCGTGGTGGAGGAGATGGGATGAAAACAGAGGTGGCCATGACCTCACATCAGATCTGCATCCACCTCCACCCCAGCCCTGTACCTGCACAAGTTGCCCCATATGGGACAAAGACACGGGTGGGTTCCCGTTGTATCGTTTTATTCCATACCTGGACAGGAATGAGAGGCTCTTTGTCATCGATGTCAATGAGGACATCATCCCTGGGCGTGAGGCTCACGTCATCTGCAATCAGAGCAAGCACAAGCATGATGAGAACATCCAGCAGAAGAAGAACATCAAGCATGTGAGAACATCCAGCAGGAGAACGTCCAGCCGTAGGAGAACATCAAGCAGAAGAAGAACATCAAGCAGAAGAAGAACATCCAGCCGGAGGAGAACATCAAGCAGGAGGAGAACATCAAGCAGGAGGAGAACATACAGCAGGAGAAGAACATCCAGCCGGAGGAGAACATCCAGCAGAAGGAGAACAACCAGCAGGAGGAGAATATCCAAAGCCAAGACACCTTGTTATCCAGCTCCAGGAGTGCCCTCAACCCTGCCCAAAGCCTTCACATCAACCAAATCTCACGTTCCTGTGGGTTGAGCAGCTTGGCCAAGGCACAACCCAGCTCACCAACCAACCAACCTCAGAGCTAAGCTCCTCCTTGGCATCTCCTGGGCTTTCTGGATGGGACCTAGAGCTGGGCTGAGCTAAAAGCAACGCACCCAGCCACCCACGGCTCCTCCTGGAGAGGGCACAGGGGTGCAGCCAGCGTGGTCTTCATGGCAACGCGTACCTGAGTGCTCCTGGGGACCGTCCCTCTCCTCGCGGTAGGGGTCGCAGTAGAAGTCCTCCAGCGAGCGGATGGTGCACTGCCCCACCACGGGCCTTCGGCCAAAGGGCCTGTTGTCGATGATTTTGACGATGATGGGAGGGCTGTAGAGGCTCTCCTTGGGCAAACGCTGTGGGCAGAGAACGCAGGAGCTGAGAAACATGGAATCATCAAGGCTGGAAAAGACCCCTGAGATCATCAAGTCCAACTTTCCACACCACTATGCCTACAAAACCATGTCCCAAGTTCCACGTCTACATGATCTCTGAAACCCTCCAGGGATGGGGACTCCACCATCGCCCTGGGCAGCTTCTTCCAGTGCTTCACCACTTTTTCAGTGAAGAAATGTTTCCTAATATCCAGTCTCACCCTCTCCCGGTGCAACTTGAGACCGTTTCGTCCCATCCCTTGTTCCTCAGGAGAAGACCAACACCAACCTCTCCACAACCTCCTTTCCGGGAGCTGCGCAGAGCCAGGAGGTCTCCCCTCACCTCCTCTTCTCCAGGCTCAACAGCCCCAGGTCCCTCAGCTGCTCCCGCAACCCCTGATCTCCAGCCCCTTCCCAGCTCCGTTTCCTTCTCCAAATGCGCTCCAGCCCCTCCAGGGCTTTGTTGGAGGCCCAGAACTGAGCCCAGGATTCGAGGTGTGGCCTGAGTCCAGGAGGACAATCCCTTCCCTAGATGTAACTACAGCTGCTCTGCTCCTCTCCAAAGGGAACCGAGACGGAGCAGGACAGAATGAGCTTCACCATAGGGTTCATTCCCTTGTGGGACCTCCAGAGGCCCTTCCCAACCACCTCTACTACGACCCCATCACCACAGAGTGGCGACCAGGCCCTCACCACTTCCATGAAGAGCACACAGATGTCAAAGTTGGGGTTCTTCTTGACATTCTTGATGACACAGGACTGCACGAGCTGGCCTCCACACTCCACCAGAAGGCTGGGAGAGGTGACACTGGCCAGCTGGTAGCTCTTGAGGTTCCTCAGCCCCCAGGCCAGGATCTGAAGGGTGAGAACACACAGCAAAGAATGAGCTAAACGTCTGGCTTTGGGTCTCTCACTTGAGCTTCTCAGCAAGGAGGTAAACCTGAAGGTTGGCCAGCCATGAAGGACAGATCATAGAATCATAGAATCACCAGGTTGGAAGAGACCCCCAGGATCATGGAGTCCAACCATTCCCATCAATCACTAACCCATGTCCCTCAGCACCTCGTCCACCCGGCCCTTAAACCCCTCCAGGGAAGGGGACTCAACCCCCTCCCTGGGCAGCCTCGGACAGGGACCAATCACCCTTTCCAGGAAAATTTTTTCCTGCTGTCCATCCTGACCCTCCCCTGGTGGAGCTTGAGGCCATTCCCTCTCGTCCTGTCCCCTGTCCCTTGGGAGAAGAGCCCAGCTCCCTCCTCTCCACAACCTCCTCTCAGGGAGTTGCAGAGAGCAATGAGGTCTCCCCTCAGCCTCCTCTTCTCCAGGCTAAACCCCCCCAGCTCTCTCAGCCGCTCCTCTTCTTCTCCAGCCCTTTCACCAGCTTTGTTGCTCTTCTCTGGACTCGCTCCAGAGCCTCAACATCCTTCTTGTGGGGAGGGGCCCAGAACTGACCCCAGGATTCGAGGAGCGGTCTCCCCAGTGCCGAGTCCAGAGGGAGAAGAACCTCCCTGGACCTGCTGGTCACGCCGTGTCTGATCCAAGCCAAGATGCCCTTGGCCTTCTTGGCCCCCTGGGCCCCTGCTGGCTCCTGTTCAACCAACCCCCCAGGTCCTTCTCCTCCAGGCAGCTTTCCAGCCAGGCTGTGTGTGTGTGTAATGGAGAACCTCCAGTTTGGGCAGATATCATCTTGGTGTCCTTCTAAAAACCAAATGTGTTCCAGGGCTGTGCTCCACCCTAGGCCTTGACTGCTCGGTGACACCTGTTTTCCCACCAAGACAACATTTATTGACCCATCAACCGTGGGCACAACCAGCTCCCGGGACCGGCAGGACTCTGGATCCATCAGGTCTGGCTTGGATCCCATTTCTGGGTCTCATCTCCCATTTGGGACATTACTCTGGGAGGGAGCGAGGTGCCCCGTGGGGTCCCCACCACTCACCTCGATGGCCGTGCGCTGCAGGACCGGTTTGATCCCTTGAGGGACCATGTAAATGTTGGGCTCCCGCTGCGGTGGGGGGTACGGAAGGTCCGAGTCCGCGGACTGCAGAAAAACACAGATGTGAAGGGTGCATCAGGTCATGGCGTGATGGAACATCAACCCCATCACCTCCTCATCCCACCCCGTGTTGCCCCAAGGCCTCCTCCTCCTACAAGACTGTCTCCCTCCAGAAGTCCAGGACACATGGACAGGGGGAGATGAGGGTTTGGGGATGAAGGGACTTGCAAACTCTTTGTCTCCTTTAATCTGACTCTGGAAGAGATCAAACATCTACTGCTGAGAGCAATCCCTGCACCTTCCAAAAGGAACTAAGAGGGATCCACTCTCCACCAAGGTTCCTCATCAAGGAACCTCCTCAAAGGTTCCTCCTTTAGGGGAGAAGGGGATGAAATCACAATTATCCCACACCCAGACCTCGACCAGGTAGTTATGGAGAGGGATGAGGAGAGGGGGTGAAGAAGCAGCAGCAGGGGGTTAATTAGTAAAAGGTTAATTAGTGAAATACAGCTCCTTGCGTTGGACAGGATGAGAAGGGACCAGCTCCCAAAGAGCAGAAGACAGTTTAGTGGGGGCAGCGACGTGGGATGGAGGGTTGACATCACCTCCAGCTGCAGGAAGGGGCTGGTGTTCATGCAACAACTCATCTGGTGGCCACCAAGCTGCTGGGGACAGGATGGGGCTTGGATAAGGCTGTTGATGAACCATGTGTCCAACCAAACCAGTTCTGTGGTTCTACATAGACAGAAGGAGGTTTCCTTCAGGGTGAGGCCAAACGTAGACAGCAGGGTGAGGTCCAGAGCATCATGGAAAGGGTTGGGTTGGAAGGGATCTCAAAGCCCATCCAGTTCCAACCCCTGCCATGGGCAGGGACACCTCCCATTGGACAAGGTTGCTCAAAGCCTCATCCAACCTGGCCTTGAAGACCTCCAGGGATGAGGCACGGATAAGCCTGCTTCTCCACAAGGTTTTTTATTTACTGCTAAGGTCACTGGAGACCTCGGGCTGGCATCGCTGTTTTGGGTGGTCCAGGTGGGGTTGCTATGGGGCAGGCAAGGCCGTGTCTCAAGGAGCTGGTCTCCCCAAGAAGCTCTGTTGGGACTTTGCTTGGTTTCTGGGCAAAGGCAGAGGAACAGAGTAGAGTGAAGAGCTTGAGCACAACAGGTACCCATTGGAGGAGCCCCTCGTAGAACAAGGCAGGGGTGAAGAGCTGTGGAGCGGCCCGTCCACAAATGGCAGTGGCAAGAAATGGAGGAGAAAGAGCAGAGAGATGGTTACGTTCACACCAGCTCATCCATCTCAACCCCCACGGAGCACAAAGATGAGCCCCAAAACTTCAGGGTGGAAGAAACCCATCTTGGAAAAATGGGTTTGTCCCATCCAACCTTTCATGGAAATGTGGCCAGGCTCTTTGGGTGCTTCAGGTCCCTCAGAGCTCATCTCCCAGACTTGAGGTTGACTGTCTCCTAGGTCCACCACAACACTCAAACAGACATGTCCTTTGCTCAGCTCCCTGCTTGGGGTTCTCCAAGATCTACACTGACACCACTTGGTTCAGCCCGTGATCTGCTCTGTAGGACACAGAAGCTCTGGACAACAAGGTTGTCCAAGCAGCTTGTGATCCTGCTGAGCTTATTTCCTTTGGAGCAGCTGGAATGTCCCACCACGTGCCCCAGTCGGTGGCAAATTCCCCATGAAAAGCTGCAGTTCTTTAGCTGGGATCTCAGTTGAGGTCCCACCATGCTCAGCCCAGCATTTTAGCTCTCGCATGCTTTGTTTGGAAGGGTTGCACACCAGTGGACCTCATGCAAGCACATCCCACGAGAGTTAGATGTCACCCAACATGCCCAACCGTCTGGAAGGCTTCGTGGTTCAAGCTTGGAGCATCTACCCTGTCCTGCTCGTGACCACTCAGGTTCAAAAATCCTGATGCTATGAACTTGACTCGTCTGAAAAGAAGAGGCTGCCCCATGCAGGCACAATCTGACTAATCTCCAAGATGAAGAGACAACCAAACCTTACAGACTCACCTCATCCAGGCTGGAGGAGAGCTCGTTCTGGAGAAGAGGAGGAGAGGACACAGTTAGAGCAATTCTCATCCATAAGACCATCCTCAGGTTATAAGTGTAGTTGCTAACTGAATACAACAAGGAAGCTTTCCAAGATCCTGCCCACCACCACCTCCGGGTTTGAGAAGAACATAGTGAAGGTGACTTAAAACCATTTAAAATCCTGGAATGGTTTGGGTGCGAAGGGACCTCAAACCCCATCCAATTCCATCCCCTCCCATGGGCAGGGACACCTCCCACTGGATCAGGGGCTCCAAGCCCCATCCAACCTGGCCTTGAACCCCTCCAGGGATGGGGCAGCCACCACTGCTCTGGACAACCAGGGCCAAGACCTCCATACCTCCCAGGAGAACATTTCTCCCTAAGATCTCACCTCAATCTCCCCTCTTGCAGCTCAAAACTTTTCCCCTCATCCTGTCCCTGCCCTCCCTAATCAAGAGTCCCTCCCCAGCTCTCCTGGAGCCCCTTTCCCTACTGGAACCTGCTCTAAGTTCTCCTCAGAGCCTTTTATTCTCCAGGCTGAACAACCCCAACTCTCCCACCCTGGCCTCGTATGGGATGTTCTCCAGCCCTCACATCATCTCCGTGGCCTCCTCTGGACTCGCTCCACCAGCTCCATGTCCTCCCTGTGCTGAGGACTCCAGAGCTGGACCCAGGACTCCAGGTGGGTCTCCCAGAGCGGAGCAGAGGGGCAGGATCCCCTCCCTGGCCCTGGTGGCCACGTGGCTCTGGATGCAGCCCAGGACACGGGGGGTTTCTGGGCTCTGAGCGCACATTGTGGCTCCTGTTGAGCTTCTCCCCCACCACCCCAAGTCCTTCTCCTCAGGGCTGCTCCCAAGCTGTTCTCCACCCAGCCTGGATTGAAACCACACATCTCCCCAACCCAGGTGAAGGACTTTGCCCTTGGCCTGGTTGAACCTCATGAGTTTCTCACAGCCCCACCTCCCCAGGTTGTCCAGGTCCCTCTGGATGTCAAAACCCATCACCCATCACCTGGGCTGCAGGGTAGGAACGTGGTGGGTTTGTTGAGAAGCTCAGCCCTAAACTCCCACCAGGTTAGGAAGGTAACAGTGTGGCTGAGATGCAAGGAACGACATCAGGAGTGGGACCCATCTGCCCTGTCCTAGGGGTCAAAAGGGACCTGCCCTCCTCTCTCCAGCTCTTCACCATCAGCTGAAGGACACTGGCAGCTCTACACGGGGATTCCTCCGCCCTAGAACAAGTCTCTAAGATAGGATGGACAATTTATCATAGAATCATAGAATCACCAGGTTGGAAAAGACCCCCAGGATCATCGAGTCCAACCATTCCCATCAATCGCTAACCCATGTCCCTCAGCACCTCGTCCTGTAAGGTCGCAATTGCAAGGACCACCAGAAATCTCTGCAGGAACAGCTGGTGGTTCTGGGACCCAGCAGCTCTGTTGGGGCAGGGGAGGGGACAATAAGAGGACCACAAGCCCTAGGAGTCAGGAACAGGAGAAAGACGTTACCTCAAAGCCAGGGATGTGGTGGACAGCCGGCTGTGGAGACAAAACACAGAGGTTCCATTCGCACTTCTGGTGCTACCACAGCTTTGTCCCACAGAGAAATATCAGCCCCACCACCCATGGCCTCACACTGCTCCAACCATGCCCAGCACTGGGCACCAATCACCCTAGGAACAAAGAATGTTCCTCCAAGGAGCACAAGCAGAGCCTCAAATCCACCCAGCTGCCTTCTGCTAGGATCAAATTAGGTCCTCAGGGAGAGGAGACCACTCTAAGATATCTTCTCCACCCAGTTCAGTAATTTCTGAGCAAGAAGGAGGCTGCATGCAGATGATTTTGTGCCCCCCAGCAGCAGAGACATCTCCTGATGTCCACCAGCAGCTCTGGGCTGGTGCAGCAAGGCTTGTCCCAGCTCATCCACCCTCGCAGCCGCAGAAGTGTCATCCCCAGGGCTCAGCATCCCACCAGGAGCAGAGCTGGGACTCACGATGGAGAAAGGGAGGAGCTGTGGGACCCTCAAACCCATTGAGAACCTCTGAGCTGGGATGGAGGCACGGGAAGGGGAGATTTAGCCTTCAAGTCCATCCATTTTCCGTGGCACTGAGCCACATCTGAGCTGCAGCCGGGCACCACGGCTGGTGGAGAAGCCACATGGGTGAGGAGGTGGTGAGTGCAGGGGATGGAGAAGCTGAGAAAGCTCATGAGTGTGGTGGGACATGAGGAGGAGTCTCTCCCACACGAGGTGTCTCCTTCCCCTGGGGCTTGTTACAAGAAGGGCCAACGCTGAGCATTGAGCGCTGCAAGAGCCACCACGCGCTTCAGCTCACAAACTCATCCAAAAACAAACACTGAGCGAAGGACAACAAGCTGGGGCCAAACACACCAGGTTCTTCCAGGTGGGAAGATGCTGAAGCTCCAAGCTGTCATGGGCAGGGACACCTCCAACTGGATCCCGTTGCTTCAAGCCCCATCCAGCCTGGCCTTCAGCACCTCCAGGGATGGAGCAGCCACCACTTCCCTGTGCAACCTGGGCCTCCCCACCCTCATCGAGAACAATATCTCCCTAAGATCTCATCTCAAGCTTCCCCCTTCCAATTTAAAGCCATTCCCCTCATCTTGTCCCTCCAGACCATTGTTAGAAGCCCCTCCCCAGCTTTCCTGGAGCTCCTTCAGGTACTAGAAGCTGCTCTAAGGTCTCCCTGGAGCCTTCTCTTCTCCAGGCTGAGCAACCCCCACTCTCTCAGCCTCTCTTGGATCCTCTGCTGGGCAAGGAGAGACTCCAAGAGCAGGAGCTTGCATTCCAACTAGAGACAGGACCAGGTCCAGATGAGGATCTCACCTTCTCCCTCTGAATCAACTCGAAGGCAGCCAGCAGCTCCCCAACATTTCTATTCGCCTTGATGACCGGGTACCAGGAGAGCCGGGGCGAGCGCGCCAGGCTGGGCTTGCAGATGCAGCGCCCCATGAACTCATCAGCACCCTGAAAAGCAACCACGGGCATGGGGAGCTTCCTTCTCACCCCATTCCCTGGTGGAATCCATCACCACGCACCCACATCCCAGCTGAGACCCCGTCACTCCAAAACTGGGCTCCATGTCTCGACCATTATGGCACCAGTTGATTAAAAAAGATGGTTTTGATGCCCCTAGAGTTTTCAATCCCCTCCTTGGAGCCATCAGAGCTGGAAATGAACTTTTTCTTGGGTATTTTGGCTTAAATATGAGGTGAAATTCCTAGAAGATCACACAATCTCCACAGCAGAAGTTCTTTAAGCATCAGCAGCTCTTAAAAAAATCTCATTCACTGCTCTGTGACATGATCTTTGGTTGCTTTTCCTGCTTCCTGCTGGTGCCTAGTGGAGGAGGGAGGGCAGAAGAGTTCCTGAGAGGTTCCTGAGCTGGATTCTAAGCGCCCTTCACTTCCACGGAGCCTAAAATCCCTTCTGCTTTTGAATCATAGAATCAGAGAATCATAGAATCATCAGGTTGGAAAAGACCCACTGGATCATGGAGTCCAACCATTCCCATCAATCACTAACCCATGTCCCTCAGCACCTCATCCACCCGGCCCTTAAACCCCTCCAGGGAAGGGGACTCAACCCCCTCCCTGGGCAGCCTCGGACAGGGACCAATCACCCTTTCTGGGAAAAATTTTTTCCTGCTGTCCATCCTGACCCTCCCCTGGTGGAGCTTGAGGCCAACCTCAAGCATCCAACCTGGTCTTCAACATCGCACTCCAGAGGGCAGGAACCGTGCCGTGCCTTTGTCCCATCTACCCCACCACTCACACAGTGAAGATCCACCTCAAGCCAACACACTTACGTAGGTGTCATGGTCGTATATCTCCACCACGATGTTGGGAGGGGAGTCAGACACCTTCTCAGGGTCCCCAAAGATCTCTATCTCATAGAAGATGAGTGTCTGGTCCCAGGTGGGATTCAAGGTGTTCTTTATCACCACCGTCTTCTGGCTTTGGTGGAGGAAGGAGACAATGGCATAAGGATCTGCAAGAGTCGTTAGACAAGAGGCAGAAGATGAGTTAGAGCCATCAGTCCTAGGAAGGAGAAGGCAAATCATGGTCATTCGAGGGCCAACAAGGTGTGGGGGAAGAATTGAACAGGCTGAAGGAGCTACAGGTGCTACAGGGCCAGGCAACTCCAGCTGAGAAGAGGATGAGGCCAAGGTTTCCAGCACTTAACCCTTTACATCAGTTACATCATGGTTCCTTCCCAAGATGGATGGGATGGTTTGGGTCAGAGGGGACCTCAAACCCATCCAGTTCCAACTCCTGCCATGGGCAGGGACACCTCCCACTGGATCAGGTTGCTCCAAGCCCCATCCAACCTGGCCTTGAACACCTGCAGGGATGGGGCAGCCACCACTTCCATGGGCAACCTGGGCCAGGGCCTCCCCACCCTCATTGTGAAGAATTTCTACCTAATATCTCATCTCAATCTTCCCCCTTCCAATCTAAAGCTGTTCCCCTTCATCCTGTCCCTCCAAGCCCTCAGAAACAGCCCCTTCCCAGCTTTCCTGGAGCCCCTTCCCCTACTAGAAGATGCTCTAAGGTCTCCTTGTAGCCTTCTCTTCTCCAGGCTGGACAACTCCAACTCTTTCAGCCTCCTACGGGAGGTTCTCCAGCCTCACATCATCTCCGTGGCCTCCTCTGAACCTGTTCAAACAGCTTCATCTCCTTCTTCTGTTGGGGACCCCAGAGCTGGACCCAGGACTCCAGGTGGGCCTCCCAGAGTGGAGCAGAGGGGCAGGATCCCCTCCCTGGCCCTGGTGGCCACGCTGCTCTGGATGCAGCCCAGGACATGGTTGGCATAATCTGTTGGGGTTAGGTTGTCCTCCTGGCCAGGTTGGATGGGGCTTGGAGCACCCTGATCCAGTGGGAGGTGTCCCTGCCCATGGCAGGAGGTGGAACTGGTCCCCCATCCCTTCCTCTTCCAGTGATGGGAGGTCCAAGGGGGGTCTATTTGGCACCTGGACCACAGCAGATGTGGTCAATGAGCTGGGGCTCTTTGCTTGGTGGCCACTTGCAGGGAGCCCCATTCACGCTGGGAAGAACCTTTCCCACTTGTCCTCTTTTTTTTTCCAGTAAGAGGAACGCGAATACGTTACGATAAACAAAAGCCCATGGATTTGGACACTCTTTTTTTGCTCTTTTTCTTCTTTTTTTTTAATCCTCCTCCTCCTTCTCCTCCAAGGTGGCCTCACAAAGGCCCTTTGTTTGGAGCCTCTCACACACAAGGCTTGTTTTTCTACCTCCAAAGCCCCCTTGATGACCTTTCTCCGTCGTTAAGGCTGCAGGGATCACAATTCCGCGTTGTGTGTCGCCTTGTTCCTCATGTCGTCCTTGTCCGGCTTTCACCCAAGGAAGGGCCTCCCCTCCCTTCTCTCTAGATCCTCCCTGCCCTCCATCCATGGATCCAGCCTGGCCAGGTCCCTCTCTAGATCCTCCCTGCCCTCCAGCCATGGATCCAGCCTGGCCAGGTCCCTCTCTAGATCCTCCCTGCCCTCCAGCCATGGATCCAGCCTGGCCACATCCCTCTCTAGATCCTCCCTGCCCTCCACCCATGGATCCAGCCTGGCCACATCCCTCTCTAGATTCTCCCTGCCCTCCACCCATGGATCCAGCCTGGCCACATCCCTCTCTAGATCCTCCCTGCCCTCCACCCATGGATCCAGCCTGGCCACATCCCTCTCTAGATCCTCCCTGCCCCATTGCGGTTCGTCACCGCACAAACACATGGACATGGGCTTCTGGCCATACCTGAGAAGCTGTCCTTGTCCATGGCGATCAGATCCCGAGCTTGGTACATGTAGCAGCGGAGATGGTATCGGTTCCCACCTACAGGGATGAGAGGAGACACTGGTAAGAGATGAATCCAGGGGAACAGAGGGGATTCTACCTCTGGCAGGAGAGGAAATGGCCTCAAGGTGCACCAGGGCAGGTTTAGGCTGGATATCAGGAAAGGTCTCTTTATTCAAAGAGTGGTGAAGCTTTGGAAGAGGTTGCCAAGGGTGGTAGTGCAGTCCCTGCTCCTGGAGAGCTTCGAAATATGCACCGTTATCAAGTTTGCAGGTGACATTAGCTGGGGGGAAGCTGGATCTGCTGGAAGGCAGGAGGCTCCAAAGGGATCTGAACAGGCTGGATCCATGGGCTGAGACCAACGGGATGAGGGTTAACGAGGCCAAATGGTGGGTCCTGCCCTTGGGGCACAACAACCCTGAGCAGCTCCAGCCTAGGAGAAGGCTGGCTGGAAAGTGCCTGGAGGAGAAGGACCTGGGGGGGTTGGTTGAACAGGAGCCAGCAGGGGCCCAGGGGGCCAAGAAGGCCAAGGGCATCTTGGCTTGGATCAGACCCGGCGTGGCCAGCAGGGCCAGGGAGGTTCTTCTCCCTCTGGCCTCGGCCCTGGGGAGACCGCTCCTCGAATCCTGGGGTCAGTTCTGGGCCCTCCCCACAAGAAGGATGTTGAGGCTCTGGAGCGAGTCCAGAGAAGAGCAACGAAGCTGGGGAGGGGGCTGGAGAAGAAGAGGAGCGGCTGAGAGAGCTGGGGGGGTTCAGCCTGGAGAAGAGGAGGCTGAGGGGAGACCTCATTGCTCTCTGCAACTCCCTGAGAGGAGGTTGTGGAGAGGAGGGAGCTGGGCTCTTCTCCCAAGGGACAGGGGACAGGACGAGAGGGAATGGCCTCAAGCTCCACCAGGGGAGGGTCAGGATGGACAGCAGGAAAAAATATTTCCTGGCAAGGGTGATTGGTCCCTGTCCGAGGCTGCCCAGGGAGGGGGTTGAGTCCCCTTCCCTGGAGGGGTTTAAGGGCCGGGTGGACAAGGTGCTGAGGGACATGGGTTAGTGATTGATGGGGATGGTTGGACTCCATGATCCGGTGGGTCTTTTCCAACCTGGTGATTCTATGATCCTGGCTGCTGGGTGGTGACCCCAAGCTGGGACTCACGGCCCTGCAATCACACCCCACGCCCTCCAACCCTTGGGTCTTACAGTCAAATATGCACGAAATGGTGGGTCTGTTGACACCAAAACTGAGGGTGGAGATGGATTTGCCGTCATCACTCTTGTCATCGGTCACTCCCCCCTGCAAGACAAAGCAAGGCAAGGTCGGTCAAGCTGGGATCAGGGTTTCCACATGATGAGGTCCTCTCAGGTGACATCTATACGGTGTCCAAGAGGATATTTGGCTTCCCCATGTAGGGACCCTCAAGCTCTTCTACTCAAGGAGAGCAGAGAGAACCCAGATCCCAATCTATGTTGTGCTGGGAGAGAAGAGGACACCACAACCAACACAGCTTGAGGGTCACCACTTCACATCCTGCCTCCCAGCATCTTACCTGCCCAGAAGAACCTCCCCATGAAGTTCATCAGGCAGGGATTTTGGATGCTGAGGTGGACACCTACCAGTGCCCCCTCCAAGGCGAAGACGGCGGCGGCCCCCGTGCGCTCCAGGGGCTCCATCCTGCGCCTCCAGCGGCGGCGGCGGAAGCTGTCTGTCCGGCGATACTTCAGGTGGAAGCGCCAACCGAAGAGTGAGGCATATTCCCAGCCTTCTCCATCCAGGTCCTCCTGCTTGTGCTGCAGGAACACAGCCAGGCTCAGACCCACCACCCCACGGCCCCCCTGCAGGTGACAATGGTGACACCTTGGGTCTTGGGGCTCTCCAGGGGCAGGGTGGTGCCCATCCAAAGATGATCTCAGCTTCTTTGAGCTGCTCTGGGTGTCCCACCCCATCTTCTCCCCATATCTCTCCAGCTTAGGCAGGGATTGAGCCTTTGTGGTGAACCCCACTTGGACAATCAGAGAATCAGAGAATCACCAGGTTGGAAAAGACCCATTGGACCATCGAGTCCAACCATTCCTCTCAAAGTCCCACCATTCCTCTCAAGAGAAGGGTCTCTCTGGGCTGGGAGCTGCCCCTGCTGAGCAAGAAGGGGCCTCATCCTGCCCAGGTCAGGGTCGGACCAGGATCTCCATCTGCCCCGCCTGCCCTCAGCTTCACCATCGCTTCTGCTCCCTCCTGAAGCCACCACGGCGCTGCCACCATGGGACCTTTGGCCATCGGTCACAAGCCCATGAAGGGCTTTTCTCCCCCGAGCTGTGTCACCTCCATGTGACACTCACTTCCCTTCGTAGTTCTCCAGGCTTCCCACACACACGGACCCAGAAGAAGTGCTGGGAAGGGAGAAAAGTGTCTTGGAGACCTTGTCGGGGTTGGAGGGAAGAGCGGCAGCACCGTGGTGGCTTTTGTAGTCCAACTGCACCACCTAGAGGGAAGCAGGACTGGAACTTGGGACCTCTGCCAGCCCCAGTCCCCCGAGCTGCTTCGTGGAGGTCCCTGTCCCACCATACATTCCGATCAAGCATCCCTGAAGAGGTCTCCACCTCTGGGAGACGTTGACCCCCATGGTGGAAACCACAGAGGCTGCTGCTGCTCCAGCACAGAGACCTGGGCCACCAGGCTCCAGAGCAGAGCTGGTCTCTGCATTCTGCAAACACAAGCATCTGTCTAGGGGTCCAGCCCTGTTCAATGTCTTTATCAATGACCTGGATGAAGGCATCGAGGGCACCCTGAGCAAGTTTGGGGATGACACTGAGCTGGGTGGAAGGTGGATCTGCTGGAGGGTTTTGAAGTTCTCCAGAGGGATCTGAACAGGCTGGATCCATGGGCTGAGACCAACGGGATGAGGGTTAATGAGGCCAAATGGCGGGTCCTGCCCTTGGGGCACAACAACCCTGAGCAGCTCCAGACTAGGAGAAGGCTGGCTGGAAAGTGCCTGGAGGAGAAGGACCTGGGGGGGTTGGTTGAACAGGAGCCAGCAGGGGCCCAAGAAAGCCAAGGGCATCTTGGCTTGGATCAGAGCCGGCGTGGCCAGCAGGGCCAGGGAGGTTCTTCTCCCTCTGGTCTCGGCACTGGTGAGACCGCTCCTCGAATCCTGGGGTCAGTTCTGGGCCCTCCCCACAAGAAGGATGTTGAGGCTCTGGAGCGAGTCCAGAGAAGAGCAACGAAGCTGGGGAGGGGGCTGGAGAAGAAGAGGAGCAGCTGAGAGAGCTGGGGGGGTTTATCCTGGAGAAGAGGAGGCTGAGGGGAGACCTCATTGCTCTCTGCAACTCCCTGAGAGGAGGTTGTGGAGAGGAGGGAGCTGGGCTCTTCTCCCAAGGGACAGGGGACAGGACGAGAGGGAATGGCCTCAAGCTCCACCAGGGGAGGGTCAGGCTGGACAGCAGGAAAAAATATTTCCTGGCAAGGGTGATTGGTCCCTGTCCGAGGCTGCCCAGGGAGGGGGTTGAGTCCCCTTCCCTGGAGGGGTTTAAGGGCCGGGTGGCCGAGGTGCTGAGGGACATGGGTTAGTGATTGATGGGAATGGTTGGACTCCATGATCCTGGGGGTCTTTTCCAACCTGGTGATTCCATGATTCTATGATTCTATCTCCACCCTCCACACTGAGAGAGACAAGGACACAGCCCCATCCTGCTCTCTCCTTCTTCTCCTTGGCCCCCATCCTACCTTCTTCATGGTCTCCATCTGTGTGAGGTCCCTCCGGCGGAGCCGCACCCAGCGCCGTCGCCGGTTGGTGTGATACATCTTCTCAGCCGGCACCCAGGCCTTGGGCTTGCGGTCCGGTGGGATGGTGATGCCGTATTCCCAGCCTTGGAGAGAAAGGGACACCTGGGTGAAGGTGGGAGAAGAACCCTCCCACCAGGGTCCTCTCTTCATCTAGGCCCAAGCAGGAGCAGAGCTTTTTCCAGGCACAACGTGCTTTCCCAATTTTCTGATCCACGCAGAGAACGACCCATCATGCTGCCACCCAACAGAGATGACCCTCTGGGGACACCCAGGTGTCCCACCAGCTCAGAGTCACAACCTGGGGACTCTCCTCTCTGTCCTTCCTTCCTCAGGCAATCCCAACCCTCGTGACCACCTCAGAAGCTCTCTAGCTTGATGCTTTCCATCCGTCTTTGTCCAAAAGCCAGGTGAGATCTTCCAGAAGATAATCCTGACCTTTCCCCAGCAGCAAGGAAAGCTCTGCCCGCCCAACAGCCCCAACCTCCCCCAGAGGAAGGAGGAGATGGGACCCCCAGGGCTTGATCACCTTCTCCTGAAGCCAGTGGAGCAACTCACATGGCCATGGAGGGGATGTTATCCCTGATGCTGGATGGGACCATGGAAGAAACACCACAATGGGCGGAGTAAAGGAGATGAAAACATCATGGACACTCAAAACTGCTTTCTGGTACCTTTCTCATCCACGGCTCTGTTGAGGTCGGTGTCCCACTCTATATCTTCCCATTTCCAGCCTGGAGGACACTCGATCTCATCCTTGGGCAGGACCTTCTCCCCGTTCTGTGGGGCGGAAGGGTGTTTTCAACCAAAGGATGCCCAGCAGCTGCCTAGATCTCCCATGAGGGGCTTCCTGCGGTGGTGGCTCAGCCTCCAGCTGTCCACTCGGCCCTTACCACGTCACTGTAGGCTTCAGTCATGTGGATCCACTGGCCTCCAGGCAGCCGGACCTGGTTCTCAAACACCTCCTCCACGAAGCTCAGGTGCCCAGCGTCCACATCGTGCAGCAACCTGCAACCCCAGGTAGATGTGTGACATCAGAGCCTCCCATTCCTGCCCTCCCAACCCTGCACGGGCAGCAGCTCTGTCTTGTGTCCTCCCTCCTCCTGGTGTGACACTCTTTGCCTCCTGATCCTCTTCCACCCCCAACGCACCAAGCAAAGCTCCTGCAAGGCCTCAGGCGAAGTCCAATATATGGACTTGAAATCCAAAACAAGAAGATGGCTGAGCAGCCACCACCCTGTCAGTGCCCCACTGGGATCCCATCTCCAAAGCTCCTCAAGCACCCTGGTGAGATGGGTGCTGGGGCCACCACGTCCATGAATCATAGAATCACCAGGTTGGAAAAGACCCACGGGATCATCAAGTCCAACCATTCCCATCAATCACTAACCCACGTCCCTCAGCACCTCGTCCACCCGGCCCTTAAACCCCTCCAGGGAAGGGGACTCAACCCTCTCCCTGGGCAGCCTCTGCCAGCAGGGCCAGGGAGGTTCTTCTCCCTCTGGCCTCGGCCCTGGGGAGACCGCTCCTCGAATCCTGGGGTCAGTTCTGGTCCCTCCCCACAAGAAGGATGTTGAGGATCTTGAGCGAGTCCAGAGAAGAGCAACGAAGCTGGTGAGGGGGCTGGAGAAGAAGAGGAGCGGCTGAGAGAGCTGGGGGGGTTTATCCTGGAGAAGAGGAGGCTGAGGGGAGACCTCATTGCTCTCTGCAACTCCCTGAGAGGAGGTTGTGGAGAGGAGGGAGCTGGGCTCTTCTCCCAAGGGACAGGGGACAGGACGAGAGGGAATGGCCTCAAGCTCCACCAGGGGAGGGTCAGGCTGGACATCAGGAAAAAATATTTCCTGGCAAGGGTGATTGGTCCCTGTCCGAGGCTGCCCAGGGAGGGGGTTGAGTCCCCTTCCCTGGAGGGGTTTAAGGGCCGGGTGGACGAGGTGCTGAGGGACATGGGTTAGTGATTGATGGGAATGGTTGGACTCCATGATCCAGTGGGTCTTTTCCCACCTGGTGATTCTATAATTCTGTGATTCTCTGGCACCCCAGACCACCATCCAGCTTTCTGGTTGCCCTTGCCATCAGTTTAGCATCTACTCAGGCTTTTGAGGTGTCCACCCAAGCTCTGGTCTTCACAGAAAACCACCACTCACGTCTTCTCGGGGCAGATGAACCAATCTCCAGCCCAGGTCCAGCCGGTGGAGGGGCGGAAGCTGTCCTTGGGCAGCTTGATCTTGCCAGTGACGTCAGAGTACTTGGGGTAGGTCAGGCCGGTCGTGCCCCAGTTGCCCACCAGCGCGAGCTTGGTCTGATTTTCATACTGGGGGAGTAAAAGCAGGGAGAGATTTGTGCTGGAGGCACAATATCATCTGATTCATCCCTTCAAAAGACCATAAAGAATCCCTTTCTTCGTGGAGAGCCCCATCCTGAGGATGGACCTCTTGGGAAGAGCCTAAATCCCCCACCACCCCCCTGGGCACCCCCAGATTTCCATCCCAGCAAGTGGAAGGAGATGTGAAGCCACAATGTGGCTTTGTGGCTCATCGGCAACTTTCAAGACCGGCTTGAAGGAGGCTTGGAGCAACCTGACCCAGTAGGAGGTGTCCCTGCTCATGGCAGGAGGTGGAACTGGATGGGCTTTGAGGCCCCATCCATCCCAACCCTTTCCATGATTCTACGATTCTGGATGCTGGTGGAAATGGTTCTTTCTTCCCATGGTTGGTAGGGGCTGATGTGGCCACCACCAGGCAATATCTTCCCCCGTGGTCCAGCCCATCCCCTCCCCTCCATGGTGGAGCTGCTTCCCATGTCAGAGAGGGGATGAAAAGCCCTTTAGGGGGGTCCTCGCGAGATGCTCACAGTTTCGGCGAAGACGGAGAGCTTCCCCTCGGCAAACTGGTTGAACTCCTTCTCATCGACCGACAGCCCAAACCAGAGCTGGACCCGGAGCTGGGCTGGGATCTTCGGACCCATGGACTCCTCCTGGGGGTACTAAACACAACAACCATGGCAGGTCCAGGCTTGGAAAAGCAGATGGAGAGCTGCCAGGTGGAAAAGGACCTGGGGGTGCTGGTCAACAGTGGTTGGACATGAGCCAGCAGTAGCCAAGAAGGCCAATGGCATCATGGCTTGAATCAGAAACTCTGGCCAGCGGGACCAGAGAGGTGATTGTACCCCTGGATTTGGCCTTGGTGAGGCCACACCTTGAATCCTGGGTTCGGTTTTGGGCCCTCACGCCAAGAAGGACATTGAGGGGTTGGAGCGCATCCAGGGAAGGGAACAGAGATGGTGCAGAGTCTGGAGAACAAGGATCACGAGAGCTGTCTGAGGGACCTGGGAGTGTTTAGCCAGGAGAAGAGGAGGCTGAGGGGAGACCTCATCACTGTCTACAACTGCCTGAAAGGAGGTTGGAGTGAGGTGGGTACTGGTCTCTTCTCCCAAGTGACAGTGACAGGACAAGAAGAAATGGCCTCAGGTTCCACCGAGGCAGGTTCAGATGGGACATCAGGAAACATTTCTTCCCCAAAAGTCTTCTCAGACCCTGCTGGTGGAGTCCCCATCCCAGGAGGGGTTTAAAACCCGGGTAGATGAGGTGCTCATGGATGTGGTTTAGTGGTGGGCAGGTAGGGTCGAACTCGATGATCTCAAAGGTCTTTTTCAGCATAGGGCACCTCCTGTATGAGGAGGCTAGGAGAGTTGGGCTTGTTCAACCTGGAGAAGAGAAGGCTCCAAGGAGACCTCAGAGCAGCTTCCAGTAGGGAAAGGGGCTCCAGGAGAGCTGGGGAGGGGCTCTTGGTCAGAGAGGGCAGGGACAGGATGAGGGGGAATGGTTTGAAGCTGCAAGAGGGGAGACTGAGATGAGATCGTGGGGAGAAATGTTCTCCTGGGAGGGTGGGGAGGCCCTGGCCCAGGTTGCCCAGAGCAGGGGTGGCTGCCCCATCCCTGGAGGGGTTCAAGGCCAGGTTGGATGGGGCTTGGAGCGCCTGATCCAGTGGGAGTGGAACTGGATGGGCTTTGAGGTCCCTTCCAACCCAACCCATTCCACAATGCTTTGATCCTCCACTTGGGATGTGAGGCTGGGGGTGGTGGGTATGAAGGCCCCACAGCTCTGGCTGGGGTCGCAGGGGTGTTAGGTGGGACACGGAGCATCCCTAGGAGCTGGGACAACAACAAAATTGCACATAATACTTCAGGGATGACCTTGAGGAGTTTCAAAGCCCCTGTGGTCTGGGTTACAAGTCTTATGAGGAGCAGCTGAGGGACCTGGGGCTGATGAGCCTGGAGAAGAGGAGGTGAGGGGAGACCTCATGGCTCTGTGAAGCTCCTGGAAAAGAGGTTGGAGCCAGGTGGGGGTCAGGCTCTGCTTCCAAGGAACAAGGGGTAGGATGGGATGGGAGGAAACAGCCTGGAGTTGCACCAGGGGTGGGTTAGGTTGGATACTGGGAAAAATTCCTTCATGGAAAGAGTGGTTGAAGCCCTGGTAGAGGTTGTCCAGGACAGTGGTGGAATCACCATCCCTGAAGGGGTTCAAGAAACGTGTGGTTGTGGCATTTTAGGACACGGTTTGGTCACACGGGGGTGTTGGGCTGATGACTGGACTGGATGAGCTTGGAGAGCTTTTCCAGTCTCAATGATTCCATGAACTCCACCAGAACATATCCAAGCTCTCACTGTGATGAAACCACCTCCAACAGGGTTGAAACTGGGGCTGGAGGACCCAGAGCCCTGGATGCTCTTGGGTTGATGCCACCCGGGGTGTTGGGATATTTTTTCAGGGGAAAACGATTTAAAATTCCACATCATGCATCCAAATCCATCCAAAGCCAAAGTACCTTCAGGAAGATGGTCTGCAGCTTCCCACAGTTCTTGCCACAGCAGCCGGAGATGTTCCTGGAGAAGAGGACTTCATGGGCAGGCACACGGGCGTAGGCAACACGTTTGTCTCCCTGAAGCATCCAGATCACGATGTCGGGCAGGCTGTTTTGGGGCTGGAGAAGACAAAAGGCACAGTGTCCAACCAAGGTGGTTCCAAATCAGCACATCAGTCACGGAGGGATGCAAGAGGTTGGAGAGCAGCCACCCCCCAAGTTCCACTGCCAACCCAAGCCCATGAAGTGAGACTTGTTGACCCAAACCCCATCTCAGCGGGTTCAGATCTCATCTGGGTCTGGGCAGGACAGAGCAACTTCACGTTTCTCCAAGCCTTGTTCTTCCCAGTCAGCCCAGGTTGGTGCAGCAGCTTTGGTTGAAGGTTTCCTGGCCACGCTGTAAAGTTCTACCATGACCAAGGCTCAACTTCAACATCCAACAGCAAAACATGGTGTCTTCCCAACTCATAGAATCATAGAATCACCAGGTTGGAAAAGACCCACTGGATCATCAAGTCCAACCATTCCCATCAATCACTAACCCATGTCCCTCAGCACCTCGTCCACCCGGCCCTTAAACCCCTCCAGCGAAGGGGACTCAACCCCCTCCCTGGGCAGCCTCGGACAGGGACCAATCACCCTTGCCAGGAATTATCTTTTCCTGCTGTCCAGCCTGACCCTCCCCTGGTGGAGCTTGAGGCCATTCCCTCTCGTCCTGTCCCCTGGCCCTTGGGAGAAGAGCCCAGCTCCCTCCTCTCCACAACCTCCTCTCAGGGAGTTGCAGAGAGCAAGGAGGTCTCCCCTCAGCCTCCTCTTCTCCAGGATAAACCCCCCCAGCTCTCTCAGCCTCTCCTCTTCTTCTCCAGCCCCCTCCCCAGCTTCGTTGCTCTTCTCTGGACTCGCTCCAGAGCCTCAACATCCTTCTTGTGGGGAGGGGCCCAGAACTGACCCCAGGATTCGAGGAGCGGTCTCCCCAGGGCCGAGTCCAGAGGCAGAAGAACCTCCCTGGCCCTGCTGGCCACGCCGGGTCTGATCCAAGCCAAGATGCCCTTGGCCTTCTTGGCCCCCTGGGCCCCTGCTGGCTCCTGTTCAACCAACACCCCCAGGTCCTTCTCCTCCAGGCAGTTTCCAGCCAGCCTTCTCCTAGGCTGGAGCTGCTCAGGGTTGTTGTGCCCCAAGGGCAGGACCCGCCATTTGGCCTCATCCCGTTGGTCTCAGCCCATGGATCCAGCCTGTTCAGATCCCTTTGGATCCTCCCTACCCTCTACCAGATCATGGAATCATTAAGGGTGGAAAAGATCTCTAAGATCATCCAGTCCAATCATCAGCCCAACCCCACCGTGCCTGCTAAACCGTGTCCCCAAGTGCCACATCTACACGTTCCTTGAACACCTCCAGCGTGGAGGCTCCACCGCTTCCCTGGGCAGGGAATGAGCCCCCCCAAGGCGAAGAACGGCTCCTGCCACCACCACAGCATCATTACCTCCTCCGCCATGGCCTTCAGCCTGGACAACCAGTCCTCTGCCTGCTCCAGGGCCACCAAGAGGCTCGCGTCCTCATGCTTGAGCTTCAGAGCTGCCTTCACGATCTGCTCCAGGTTGGTGCTGCGGAACCGGTACATGTTCTGGTCCAGGTGGGTGCTGGACGGCTTCCCCAGGACATCGGGCAAGGTCAGGCTGTGGGGACAGACAGAGACATGGCCTTAGGACCTTATTCATCTTCTCATGGGGGTTCTGCTGCCTTTGTTGTGGGTTTTTCCTCCTTTTCAGCAAGTTCCCAAGGAATTAGCAACAAGGCCAAGAGCAAAGGAGCTTGAAACCACACTCAAAGTTGGGACCATTTCACCAGAGAGGTCCAGACCTGGAGGAGGATGGGGAAGCACTGGAGAGTGGTGAAGGGTTGTCCCATCCCTCTGAAATCTCCTTGGCTGTGGGACCAGGCCTTGGAGCATCACGGGAGGAATCAAAGAATTGTTTGTTTGGAAAAGATCTCTGAGATCATCGAGTCCAACCATCCCTGTCCACTACTGAACCAGAGCCCTGAGAACCTCATCTACCTGGCTTCTAAACCCCTCCAGGGATGGGGACTCCACCACTGCCCTGGGCAGCCTCTGCCAGGGCCTCAGAACCTTTTCCATGAAGAAATATTTCCTGATGTCGAATCAGAACCTGCCCTGTGGCAACTTGAGGCCCTTCCCTCTTATCTTGTCACTTGTCACTATGGAGAAGTGACCCACCTCACCACAACCTCCTTCCAGGCAGTTGTAGACAGCGATGAGGTCTCACCTCACCTCCTCTCCTCCAGGCTGAACAACCCCAGGTCCCTGAGCCCTGTAGCATCTGGTCCAGATGTTGGACACAGAACACTCACACACGGTGGAACAACCCTCTGGGTGTCCTCATAGAATCATGGAATGATCAGAAGGGACCTCAAAGCCCATCCAGTTCCACCCCCGGTCATGGGCAGGGACACCTCCCACTGGATCAGGGGCTCCAAGCCCCATCCAACCTGGCCTTGAACCCCTCCAGGGATGGGGTAGCCACCACTGCTCCATCCAACCTGGGCCAGGGCCACCCCCATCTCATCCAGAGGAATTTCTCCCTAAGATCTCATCTAACTCCTCCCCTCTCCAATTTAAAGCCATTCACTTCATCCTGTCACTCCAGGCCCTTCTAAAAAGTCCCTCCCTACCTCTCCTAGAGCCCCTTTCCCTACTGGAAGCTGCTCTAAGGTCTCCCTGGAGCCTTCTCTTCTCCAGGATGAATAACCCCAACTCTCTCAGCCTCCTACAGGAGGTTCTCCAGCCCTCACATCATCCCCATGGCCTCCTCTGGACTCGCTCCACCAGCTCCATGTCCTCCCTGTGCTGAGGACTCCAGAGCTGGACCCAGGACTCCAGGTGGGTCTCCCAGAGCGGAGCAGAGGGGCAGGATCCCCTCCCTGGCCCTGGTGGCCACGCGGCTCTGGATGCAGCCCAGGACACGGGGGGTTTCCAGGCTGCGAGCGCACGTTGTGGCTCCTGTTGAGCTTCTCCTCCCCCAGCGCCCCAAGCCCTTCTCCTCAGGGCTGCTCCCAAGCTGTTCTCCACCCAACCTGCATTAGAACCACAGATCGTCCTGTCACCTTTTCAATTCGGTGCCTTGGCTCGGAGACCTTTGAGGGAAACAACAGCCAACCCCTCGTGGTTTTTGGAGGAAAAACACCAAAGAAAAAGTTGTCTCTTCCAAGATAAAGAAGTTCTCTTGCCATAACCACCATGACAAGGTTCACAGTTCACCCTGGCCCAAAATACCTGCAGTCAGCGATGACGTCTTCCATCAGCTGGGAACCCAGCACGTCCAGCTCACTTGGCGAGCGGTTGGCCTTGAGGGCAAGGTGGACCTTCTCCAGGTTTGCTTCCTGCATGATAGGTGAGGAGGAGGAGTTGTAGAACGAGGACAGTCCCGGGCATCCCACTCCACCCCACATCCAGGAGCCTCCCAGCAAGCACCTGGGGCTGCTTGTCATGATTAAAAACTCCAGCCTTGGGTCATAGAATCATAGAATAGAATCATAGAATCTCCAGTTTGGAAAAGACCCCCAGGATCATCGAGTCCAACCGTTCCCATCAATCACTAAACCACATCCCTCAGCACCTCATCCACCCGTCTCTTAAACACCTCCAACTCCAACCTCAACCCATCCTGTAGATGACCTCCACCCCCTCCCCTCTCCTCCCAGGTAGGATGCAGAAAGGAGGTGGACAACGCTCGTTGCCCCCACAGCACTCACCAGCCTGTCTGCCGCGTGCTGGAGAAGGTTCTGAGCATCAGTTCGGTAGCTGATATCTTCCCAGTAGGACGACAAGACCACCACAGGCTTCACATTGCCCCAGGGCAGGTAGTAATACTGACAACCTGGAGGTCACAACACAGCAGTGAGATTGGGATGACCCCACCCCTCAGGGCCAGGATGGAGATGAAGGTGGGCAGCACAGCATCTGGCCTTGGGCAGAAGCCCATGACAGAATCACAGAATCACCAGGTTGGAAGAGACCCACTGGATCATCGAGTCCAACCATCCCCATCAATCACTAACCCATGTCCCTCAGCACCTCGTCCAACCGGCCCTTAAACCCCTCCAGGGAAGGGGACTCAACCCCCTCCCTGGGCAGCCTCGGACAGGGACCAATCACCCTTTCCGTGAAGTATTTTTTCTTGCTGTCCATCCTGACCCTCCCCTGGTGGAGCTTGAGGCCATTCCCTCTCGTCCTGTCCCCTGGCCCTTGGGAGAAGAGCCCAGCTCCCTCCTCTCCACAACCTCCTCTCAGGGAGTTGCAGAGAGCAATGAGGTCTCCCCTCAGCCTCCTCTTCTCCAAGATAAACCCCCCCAGCTCTCTCAGCCGCTCCTCTTCTTCTCCAGCCCCCTCCCCAGCTTCGTTGCTCTTCTCTGGACTCGCTCCAGAGCCTCAACATCCTTCTTGTGGGGAGGGCCCAGAACTGACCCCAGGATTCGAGGAGCGGTCTCCCCAGGGCCGAGGCCAGAGGGAGAAGAACCTCCCTGGCCCTGCTGGCCACGCCGGCTCTGATCCAAGCCAAGATGCCATTGGCCTTCTTGGCCCCCTGGGCCCCTGCTGGCTCCTGTTCAACCAACCCCCCCAGGTCCCTCTCCTCCAGGCACTTTCCAGCCAGACTTCTCCTAGTCTGGAGCTGCTCAGGGTTGTTGTGCCCCAAGGGCAGGACCCGCCATTTGGCCTCGTTAACCCTCATCCCGTTGGTCTCAGCCCATGGATCCAGCCTGTTCAGATCCCTCTGGGGCCTCCCGACCCTCCAGCAGATCCATGCTTCCACGCAGAAGATCACTTAGCTCTTCTGCGGCAAGAGGATGAAGATTATGGTCCCCAAACCCATGTGCAACAGAGCACACGGGCCTTGAACATCTTCAGGGATAGGGCAGCCATCACTGCTATGGGCGATAATCCCACTTCACAGCAAGGCTGAGATGGGCGAGGACCTCTGAAGCTCATCTGATCCAATCTCTGCTCATGCAAGGACACCTTGAGCAGGTTATCCAGGACCACATCCAGTTGGGTTTTGAATACCTCCAAGGATGGAGGCTCCAGACCTTCCCCAAGCAGCCCGTCCCCGTGGTTGGTCACCCCCGTGTCGCTCACCATCGAAGACGGCCCGGCTGTACTGGGTGGTGGAGGCCAAGGGCAGGCAGGTGGTGTCGAACTTGTTGCCGTAGTTGCCGACGCTGACCTCAAACTGGATGGCGTCATCCACATCTTGGAGCATGGTGGCTGAGTAGAAGGCGGCAAAGAGGGAGAACTTGCGACGGCGCAGGTACTTCTGCAGGAGGAACAGGAGACACCACCGTGGTGTCCGTGTGGAGACACCACCACCACCCTCTGGACAGGCCCTCCACTGTCCCAGCTCAAGGAGACCTCCAAGGTGGGAAACTTTATTGCATGGAAGAAAAGTAGAACTTGCCACCAGGGAATTTTGGGGTGGGATGTTAGAAGAAGCCCAACCAAGGAGAAGGCTAGAACTTCCCCTGAAAAATGCAGCTTAAACCTCAAGAACCAGCAGGTCTAGGGAGGTTCTTCTCCCTCTGGACTCGGCCCTGGGGAGACCGCTCCTCGAATCCTGGGGTCAGTTCTGGGCCCCTCCCCACAAGAAGGATGTTGAGGCTCTGGAGCGAGTCCAGAGAAGAGCAACGAAGCTGGGGAGGGGGCTGGAGAAGAAGAGGAGCGGCTGAGAGAGCTGGGGGGGTTTATCCTGGAGAAGAGGAGGCTGAGGGGAGACCTCATTGCTCTCTGCAACTCCCTGAGGGGAGGTTGTGGAGAGGAGGGAGCTGGGCTCTTCTCCCGAGGGACAGGGGACAGGACGAGAGGGAATGGCCTCAAGCTCCACCAGGGGAGGGTCAGGATGGACATTAGGAAAAAATTTTTCACAGAAAGGGTGATTGGTCCCTGTCCGAGGCTGCCCAGGGAGGGGGTTGAGTCCCCTTCCCTGGAGGGGTTTAAGGGCCGGGTGGACGAGGTGCTGAGGGACATGGGTTAGTGATTGATGGGAATGGTTGGACTCGATGATCCTGGGGTGTCTTTTCCAACCTGGTGATTCTATCATTCTATGATTCTAAATGAGCAAAAGAACATCTGTGATGGCCCTCAAGTTGGCAATAGGGTCTTGTTGAACCAAATCTCCCACACCTCCGTGTCCACTCTATCACACAGCAGCTCAGAGGGAGCAAGCTGGACACCTTGGGATGGAAATGCAGCAGGAGATAACCCCCAGAATCCACCAACCACTCCACTGCTCAAAGGACTTTGCCTACCCAGGACCAAACCAACCCCTCCACTGCTCATGGGACACCACCCAGGACCAAACCAACCACTTCATCACCCAGGACCAACACCCACAGCTCTTCCCTAGTGCCTGGTGGAATGTTTGGACTTGATGATCCAATGGGTCTTTTCCAACCTGGTGATTCTATGATTCTCACATGGCCAGAGGGCCAATCCCAGAGCCCACTAGGTTAAAAACGCCACAGAGATCCCATTACCTCCACTCGCAGAATGTCATCTGCAGAAATATCCTCCACCTTCTGCTCCACATGCTCCACCAGTTTGGTCTCCAGCTCCACCAGGATCCTGCCGCGATACGCAACTCCCTCGCCCTTGGGGTAGAGCAGGAAGAGGCGTCAGGACCTTGATGCCCCTTCCTCTCTGCTTTTACTTGCAGAGAACTTCATTGCGGAGAAGCAAGACCAGGCAAGGTGCTTCTGCAAGCGCTTCCAAAGGTGGAGAATGGGTGGGCAGCAGAGGTCAGGAGGTCTTTAGCCAGCAGGAAGAGCCAAGGGCAGGAAAGGCAGCTGATAACGAAGCCGGTTTGGGTTAATAGCAGCCAGAAGAGGAGGTGGCGGTGGAGTTTAGGTGGTGCTGGCAAGAAGTCAAGGTCACCTTTCCCAAATTGAGGGTCTCGTAAGGGTCGGGGAAGCCGGTGAATTCCCGGGGGCTCCCGTAGAGGTTGATGTAGCAGGGACCGAAGGTCGGCAGGAACCCGAGGCCATCGTCCACTGAGGAGCACAGGGGAGAAGAGCGGTTAGAAAGCCCTGAGGGCACCTTGAGAACGTGGCCCATAGGGACCGTGTGCATGAAAAGTGACGGAGAAGCTCCACAGAGCCCGCAACGTGTGCTCGCATCCCAGAAACCCCCCGTGTCCTGCGCTGCATCCAGAGCCGCGTGGCCACCAGGGCCAGGGAGGGGATCCTGCCCCTCTGCTCCGCTCGGGGAGACCCACCTGGAGTCCTGGGTCCAGCTCTGGAGTCCTCAGCACAGGGAGGACATGGAGCTGGTCAAGCGAGGCCAGGGGAGGCCACGGAGATGATGTGAGGGCTGGAGAACCTCCCGTAGGAGGCTGAGAGAGTTGGGGTTGTTCAGCCTGGAGAAGAGAAGGCTCCAAGGAGACCTTAAAGCAGCTTCCAGAACCTGAAGGGGCTCCAGAAGAGCTGGGGAGGGACATTTTCCAAGGGTTTGGAGTGACAGGATGAGGGGAATGGCTTTAAACTGGAGAGGAGAAGACTGAGATGAGACATTAAGAAGAATTTCTTCATGATACGGGTGGAGAGGCCGAGGCCCAGGTTGCCCAGAGCAGGGGTGGCTGCCCCATCCCTGGAGGTGTCCAAGGCCAGGTTGGATGGGGCTTGGAGCCCCTGATCCAGAGGGAGGTGTCCCTGCCCATGGCAGGTGGTGGAACTGGATGGGTTTTAAGGTCCCTTTCAACCCAACCCATTCTGCGACCTTATGCTGCTGGAGGCCTCCAAAATGCTGGGTTTCACCCAGTTTGGGTCCTACCACCACCTACCTTTCTGTAGGAGAAGGATAAGGTGGATAAAGGGGCCACAGAGCTTCCCAGTCTTAGGAAAGGTCCCCACTGGAGGACATCACTCTGCTGGTACCAACCAGCGCAGGAAGTGGACACCAGCCTAGGAACTGGCCCCGTGCTCCCCTTCAAGGAGAGCTCGCAAGAGAACAGCTCGGTTTTACGAACCCTCGAGTAGAAGGAGCAGCGATGGGGCCAAAATCGTTTGCTGTGTCCTACTCTGAGCTCCTGAGGTGGTTGCTCCTTGAGCTGGCTCAGTGCACAACATGCACTCAACCACAAAGACCTCGTTGCTCGACACGGACATCCCAAACCCCTTCCCCGCTCCCCCAGGGCAGGAGGAGGCCGTGCCGGAGCAGGGAGGTGGGAACCATCCTTCCTTCCCACCAAGGTGCCCAGCCCTGAGGGCACCTGCGCCTGCCGTGAGCAGAAGCCAAGAGGACTGAGGGGACGTACGGTCTGAGGCCTTCAGGGGCTTCGCGAGGGCAGGAAACTCATCTGAGGCACAAAGAAATGGAGAAGAGGTTAGGAAAGGTGGGAAGAGGAGGGTGAGGAGACGATGGAGGGTTATGGAAACGGGGATGGATGTTCTCACGGGCTTTTCAGACAGAGAGAGAAAGTAGGAGGTCACTCCATTGTCCTGTTGTCCTCACAGAGGCCATGGGATTGGTGTGAAACAGGAGGGCTGGAGCATCCCTCAAGGACAATCCTTCAAGTTGCACCAGGGTAGGTTTAGGTTGGATATTAGGAAGAATTCCTTCATGGAACGGGTGCTGAAGCACTGGAAGAGGCTGCTCAGGGAAGCGGTGGAGTCTCCATCCCTGAAGGGGTTCAAAACACATGTAGGTACGGCTCTTGGGGACACGGTTGGACTGGATGATCTTAGAGTTCTTTTCCAACCATCTTCTATGATCCACATGTCGAAAAGCTGGGTGGAATCATGGAATCCACACTTCTCCAGCACCTCCTTGGGAGCCAGAGTGTCTCAGTGGTGGGGTGGGCTGTGCCGGTCCCGTGCAGACCCCTCGCAGCCTCCTCCTCTCTCTCTCTCTCTGTCCAGACCAGCCCATGAGATGGCACCTCAACTGGAGAAGATGGGGCTGGACACACAAACATGGGGTGGAGGAAGGTGCTGCACCCCAACTTTGGACCCTGCATGCGGAGCCGGGCAGTGCTGGGTGAGCTCGTGGTGGGACAGGGGGCTGCAGAGCACCTGAGAACCTCCAAGATGCACAAAGCAAAGGGAGCAGGGCAAGAAGTGTTGGTGGGGTTGCAGATGCCACCAAAGCCCATTAGCAGCAGGAGATGTTCATGCAGGTTAGGGCAACCTCTGCTCCTGGCCCTGTCACAACTCCCAGCAGCTCCATGAGTGTCCCAGCTCCCTGTCCTCCCATCTGGTACAGGTGACACGGCCAGCGTCACCAAGCTGATCCCTGCTGGTGACTCCATGGTGGTTCTTGGCTTCAGAAACCCTCTGGGACTTAACATCTTCAGCACAAGATGGACCTGAACCTGCCTTCCACCCTGTGAGAGCCCCTAAATGTCACCTGAGGAGGAGCCACCAGTGGGGACACACACAGGTAGGACAGGGAATCTTCCATCACCACCTCTGCACAGCAACAAAGAGGAAGCAAATCCTCTGGGATGCCCCAAAGATCTTCACCCGGCCTCCTGGAGGGGCCAAGTCCAACCAGAAAACACACCACAGATGGTCTAAGGGCTGGAGCACCTGCCCTACAAGGACAGGCTGAGAGAGCTGAGCTTCTCAGGTTGCCCAGAGAAGCCACAGATGCTCCATCCCTGGAGGTGTTGAAGGCCAGGTTGGATGGGGCTTGGAGCAACTTGATCCAGTGGGAGGTGTCCCTTCCCATGGCAGGGGTGGAATTGGCTGGGCTTTGAGGTCCCTTCCCAACCAAAACAGTCTATGGAGCAGCCCCCAGCAGCCCATTCCATGTGGCCATGCCATCAGCCTGGCTGTGACATCCTCAAAGCCACCACCAGCCTCCAGCCATGAGCGTGCAGCGTCCTCCACATCCATGCACCCCAAACTCCACCCCAGCGCCTGTCCTTACCCTCCAGCTCCCCACCAGGGGCCGAGATCTTGGACATGCAGAGGTAGGCGGTGCCGATGACATCGTTGTGGGTCAGACGGTCCCTGCAAAACACCCCGTGATGTCATCATGATGTAGGCCAAGAGGGTTGCCCATGGAATCATAGAATCACCAGGTTGAAAAAGACCCCCAGGATCATGGAGTCCAACCATTCCCATCAATCACTAACCCATGTCCCTCAGCACCTCGTCCACCCGGCCCTTAAACCCCTCCAGGGAAGGGGACTCAACCCCCTCCCTGGGCAGCCTCGGACAGGGACCAATCACCCTTGCTGGGAAATATTTCATCCTAATGTCCAGCCTGACCCTCCCCTGGTGGAGCTTGAGGCCATTCCCTCTCGTCCTGTCCCCTGTCCCTTGGGAGAAGAGCCCAGCTCCCTCCTCTCCACAACCTCCTCTCAGGGAGTTGCAGAGAGCAATGAGGTCTCCCCTCAGCCTCCTCTTCTCCAGGATAAACCCCCCCAGCTCTCTCAGCCGCTCCTCTTCTTCTCCAGCCCCCTCCCCAGCTTCGTTGCTCTTCTCTGGACTCGCTCCAGAGCCTCAACATCCTTCTTGTGGGGAGGGGCCCAGAACTGACCCCAGGATTCGAGGAGCGGTCTCCCCAGGGCCGAGGCCAGAGGGAGAAGAACCTCCCTGGCCCTGCTGGCCACGCCGGCTCTGATCCAAGCCAAGATGCCCTTGGCCTTCTTGGGCCCCTGCTGGCTCCTGTTCAACCAACACCCCCAGGTCCTTCTCCTCCAGGCAGTTTCCAGCCAGCCTTCTCCTAGGCTGGAGCTGCTCAGGGTTGTTGTGCCCCAAGGGCAGGACCCGCCATTTGGCCTCATTAACCCTCCTGCCATTGGTCTCAGCCCATGGATCCAGCCTGTTCAGATCCCTTTGGAGCCTCCTGACCCCCCAGCAGATCCAGCTTCCACCCAGCTTAGTGTCATCCCCAAACTTGCTAAGAGTGCACTCGATGCCCATCCCTGCTCACCAGTCAGTCACACGGATCCTCATCTTCTCACACATGGAAGGGAACTGGGAAAAGAATCAGGGAGAGAAGCGGTGAGTGTGGTGGGGTCAGGTGGGTTGAAACCCATGGGGACACCCATGCTCACCATCGCCGGCAGCGTCAGGCTCTGGTTCCACTGCGGGTTGGCGTTCTTCTCCAGGATCCTTGAGTAGAGCTGGAGGGGCGAGATGGGGGATGAAAAGTCAGTGCTACCCCAGTGCTCACAGCTCAGAGCTGCGAGGATGGAAAAGACCTCGATCACCAAGCCCAACCACCAACACAACCCCACCACGCCAACCAAACCGTGCCCTGAAGTGCCACATTTACACCTTTTATGAACCCCTCCAGGGACGGAGACTCCACCGCTGCTCTGGGAAACCTCTTCCAGGGCCTCCCAACCCTCCCAGGAGAACATTTCTCCCTAAGATCTCATCACAATCTCCCACGCTGGAAGCTGCTCTAAGGTCTCCCCGGAGCCTCCTCTTCTCCGGGCTGGACAACCCTGTCCCAAGCCTCTGTCCCCTCCCTGGACATTGTCCCCAGGGCAAGATTTATGGGCAAAGGAGACTTCCAGCCCTTGAGTGCTGCTGTGGACCAAAAGCTACATGGTGGCTGACTGGGACCGATGAGACCTTTGCGAATGGACCTTTGATGACTCCAGTGAACAAAGAACCAGTTTTTCCCCACGCCAGGACATTGTCCCCATGTCCAGCTCCTGCTCCAACCCCGAAGACCCAGAGGGTTTGCCCCTCTCCAAGCACTCACCGTCTTCCCCGCGAAGCTGACTTCCACAAAGGGATCAACCAGGTTCTTCTTGTTGCTCTCAAAGCCGAAGACCTGCCTGACGTTGTCCATGACGGCATCATCCACTGCAAGGAGAAGGAGAGGCTGGAAGCTCATGGAAGCTGGTAGCATCTGGATGGTCCTGGCTCTCCAAGAGTTTTGTCCCACCAGCCGGGTGGGGAGGAGCATGAAGGTTAAACCAGTTTGCTCCAGTAACTGATGTATCACCCAGTTATGACTGGACCAGTATCTACAATGTCTTTGGACCAAGGCTTTGGATAAAGCTCCTCATCCATGACCTTGTCCTCTCCTGAGACACTGCAACCCACTGCAGCTCCAAGGGCCAGATCCTTCACGCTCCAGCCCAGCAAAGGTCACACTTACTCTGGGGCAAGTCTTCAGCTTTGAAGATCTTCAAGCAGAAGTGAGCTCCTCTCAAGGTGACCCCAGTGGGGCGCAGGAGGTTGCCTTCGATGTCTTCCTTGTCTTCAGAAACCTCCTTCTTCTCCAGCTGAAGGACAAGGGGAAAACACAACCAAGCTTCCCAAAAGTCCTGAGATGAGCACCAAGACCCCAAACCCCAGGACTTCGACCCCCAAAATGGGGGAAGATCAAAGCTGCAGCTTCCCTGGGAACAGGTTTGATGGGCCAGGGTGGTGGAGGACCATGGTTGGAAGGTCCCCCCGCCATCATAACCAGGACAACACTCACAGGAGCTTCATCTCCAGGCCCCAGCACGAAGAGGCTGACTTTCAGATAGCCCTTGGCCCCTGCAGAGAAGTCCTCTGGGTCGGAAAGCAACAGCCATTTCCTGAGAAAAGCATGTTCTGGAGGAGACAAAGAGATCAAGAGCCTCAGGCATGAAGGGAGATGCCTTCAAAGACACTGTTGGTTGGGTTTTTCTAATTAAAAAAAAATCGGGCCAGTGCACGATGAGGGTGGGGAGGCCCTGGCCCAGGTTGCCCCATCCCTGGAGTTGAAGGCCAGGTTGGACGGAGCTTGGAGCAACCAGATCCAGTGGGAGGTGTCCCTGCCCACAGCAGAGGGTGGAACTGGATGGATTTTGAGGTCCCTTCCAACCCATTCTATGATTCCATGAATGGAATGAAATGGAACAGAATGGACTATTCCACTTGGAAAGGACCTACAAAGATCATCTGGTCCCAGCTCAGGCTTGACCAAAACTTCATGCATGTTAAGGATTTGCCGTGTAGATCTCAAACCCTTCTTGGAGATAAAATAGAAGATAAAAGATGAAATAAGGAACCAGGCTTGAGATCAAAATAAGTGATTTGGGCTGAGCTGGTGGGGCTTTCTCCCACCGAGCTGGTGGCACAATGACTTGAAAGCCTTCAAGGACACGGGTCTTGGGAGAGGGAAGAGGAATGGGTGATGATGACGGATACAGCACACGTTTCCCCTCCTTTTGACCCAAAAAACAGGGTTTTCCCAGAGCGACTCACTTGGCTCCGAGTAAACGGTCTCGACGTCCATCTGAGGAACAGCAGGAGAAGCAACGTTAGCATTCACCTCAAAGGTCAGCGTGGTGGAAGATGGAGGGGAAGAGGGGAGAGAGTGGCCTTACCCGGAATTCCCCGATCACTGAGTCCGTCCGGAATGACCGTGAGTCCACAACCTGGGGGTGGAAATGAGGAGAAAGAGGTAATCCCACTCAAACCCCTCCCAGGGTGGAGAACCTCCTTGGGATCCCCTTCTGGGAAGCAAGGGGATGTTCTCCTTGGAAGGAGGCCACGATGATGGCCCCAAGTCTCAGCCTGGACCTCCCGATGGGCAGGGAGGCCATTGACTGCAGCTCACCGTGATGAAGATGGGCAGGTCGAACAACTCAGCTGGTGACTCGAAGACGTTGAAGAAGAAGGTCTGGAGGAAATAGGGGTGATGGGGTGAGGCAGAGACCTGCCCCGACCTCCCCCCAGGGCACATTCAGGCATCCCAGCTTCTCCCAACCCCATGACTAACCCTACCCCATGGTTTAGTAGGCACGGTGGGGTTGATGGTTGGACTAGATGATCTTAGAGGTCTTCTCCAACTTCGATGACTACAAGGTTCTATTAGAATCATGCAATGGTTTAGGCTGGAAAAGACCTCTAAGAACATCAAGTCCAGCCATGAACACACCACCACAGCGCCTATTAAACAATGTCCTGAACATCTACATGGGTTTTGAAGCCCTCAAGGGAGGGAGATTCCACCACTGCCCTGGGCAGCTTCTGCCAGGGCTTCACCACTCTTTCAGTGAAGAAATTTTCCCTAAAATCTGATCTAAACCTCCCCTGGCGCAGCTCGAGGCCATCTCCTCTCATCCCGTTAGTTGTTCCTTGGGAGAAGAGCCCAGCTCCCTCCTCTCCACAACCTCCTCTCAGGGAGTTGCAGAGAGCAATGAGGTCTCCCCTCAGCCTCCTCTTCTCCAGGATAAACCCCCCCAGCTCTCTCAGCCGCTCCTCTTCTTCTCCAGCCCCTTCCCCAGCTTCGTTGCTCTTCTCTGGACTCACTCCAGGTCATCTTGGGAAGGTGACTAGGATGAACCTTCCATGAAGGAATCACTGAATCTCCTGAAGGGATCACTGTGCCTTGCAAATATCTGAGCTTCTCTCCCACCGCAGGAACCCTCACCACATCCCAGCTTCTGGGCTGCGCTGGGATTTCCATCACTCAGGTCTGCAACCCGTGTCACCTCCAAGCCTTTCCTGCCCAGGAGCAGGGAACCTCTCCTCACCTCATCAAAGAAGGGGCTGTTGCCTTTGCGGATCCTCGTCCTCTTGGTCTGCCCGGCAGTTGTCACCTTCACCACGGGCCTGATGTTGACCCCAGGGAGCTGCCGGCCCTCGATGACCCTCACCCTGATCTGGGATGGGATGTAGGACAGGCCGATGGGTCACCAGAATCATAGAGTCATAGAATAACCAGGTTGGAAGAGACCCACCGGATCATGGAGTCCAACCGTCCCCATCAATCACTAACCCATGTCCCTCAGCGCCTCGTCCACCCGGCCCTTAAACCCCTCCAGGGAAGGGGACTCGACCCCCTCCCTGGGCAGCCTCGGACAGGGACCAGTCACCCTTTCTGTAAAGAATTTTTCCCTAACGTCCATCCTGACCCTCCCCTGGTGGAGCTTGAGGCCATTCCCTCTCGTCCTGTCCCCTGTCCCTTGGGAGAAGAGCCCAGCTCCCTCCTCTCCACAACCTCCTCTCAGGGAGTTGCAGAGAGCAATGAGGTCTCCCCTCAGCCTCCTCTTCTCCAGGATAAACCCCCCCAGCTCTCTCAGCCGCTCCTCTTCTTCTCCAGCCCCCTCACCAGCTTCGTTGCTCTTCTCTGGACTCGCTCCAGAGCCTCAACATCCTTCTTGTGGGGAGGGCCCAGCACTGACCCCAGGATTCGAGGAGCGGTCTCACCAGGGCCGAGTCCAGAGGGAGAAGAACCTCCCTGGCCCTGCTGGCCACGCCGGGTCTGATCCAAGCCAAGATGCCCTTGGCCTTCTTGGCCCCCTGGGCCCCTGATGGCTCCTGTTCAACCAACCCCCCCAGGTCCTTCTCCTCCAGGCAGTTTCCAGCCAGACTTCTCCTAGTCTGGAGCTGCTCAGGGTTGTTGTGCCCCAAGGGCAGGACCCACCATTTGGCCTCCTTAACCCTCATCCCGTTGGTCTCAGCCCATGGATCCAGCCTGTTCAGATCCCTCTGGAGAACTTCAAAACCCTCCAGCAGATCCACCTTCCACCCAGCTCAGTGTCACCCCCAAACTTGCTCAGGGTGCCCTCGATGCCTTCATCCAGGTCATTGATAAGGACATTGAACAGGACCCAGCCCTGAGCCCTGGGGACACCACTTGGAACTGGCCTCCAGCTGGAGTTAACGCCAGTTTTGGTCCCACCCTGGGACGGGCACCTCGGGGGGATAAACACCCCCAGAAGGACAGGGTGGTGGGTTCAGGAGAAGATCTCATCCCCACCAGCCTCTCCTCACCTGGAAGTCCTGTGGCTTGTTGGAGAGAGGCTTTTTGGGCGAGCTCCTCCTCCGCTTCAGCCCTTGGACGTGGTGCACAGGGGGCTTGCGGGGCAGGGACGGTGGCTCAGAGCCCGGTGGCCCCAAGGAGGAGGAGGAAGGCTCCGTCTCATCTCCTGTCACCACCTGATCCTCTGTCTCCTCCTCTCCAGCCGTCTCTGCGTGGGACAAGAAAGAGGATGGAGAACAGGAGCAAGGTGGGACCTCAAGGTGAAGGGTTGAGCTTGGCAGGACGTGAAGCTCTGGGGAACGTGTCCCCTCCATGCCACACACGAAGGGTTCTGGTTACCGGTGACCGCATCGGGCTCCGCAGCAGCCGGCGCCGGCTCAGCAGGAGCCGGAGGAGGGAAGATGGGAGCAGCTCCTGGTGGGGGGATGTAGGACACTTGCAGCATGAGGAAAGCCTGGAAGAAAGGAAAACCTAGTAGAAAGCAAATCCCTGTCACACGGGTCTCCTGGGGCCAGAGCTTTGGTGTTGATGCCACCCGTGATGTCAGAGGAGGAAGATCAAGATGGGAAGAAGAGGTGTCCACGGGGATGTGTAGGGTGACCACCTGGTCCCCATGAAACTAGGTGGCATCTCGAGGTGGTTCTGAGCTGGAGCTGGATGCTGCATCCACCAGGAGCAGAGAGGAAGGGGTAGGACATCGGAAAAGCCATCTCTGTCCCATGGGTGCCAACATCTACCCTGCCAAGAGGTTTGACCCATCTCCCACCACAGTGTCCCCAGAAAAGCTCTTCCCAAGCTTCAAGGTGAGGAGAGGGTGCTACTGGGATGGGAGGAGATGAGTCCCACCAGCACAGGGACCAAGGGGCTTCCTGATGACCCCACTCCAGGTCATCGGAAGGTAAAACTCAAAGCCAAGGAGCCCAGGGTGGGACAACTGGTCTTAAACTGGGAGCTGCAGCTGGCAGGAACACTGCTGAAACTGGTCTCCAACTGGGAGATGTTACTGGTAGGGATCTTCCTCAAACCAGTGTCAAACTGGAGCTGCAGCTGGCAGGGACAATGCTCAAACTGGTCTCTAACTAGAAACGTACTGGTCCCACACAAGCACTCACCCCGGTGCTCTGCTTCTTGGTGTCCAGCAAGGGGAGGTTGTAAGAGGCCGCCAGGCTGGGCGAGGAGAGGACATCTCGCAGGGGCACTCGAGCTTCTCCCAGAAACCTGGAGGGGAAGAGCACAGGAAGGACCTGGAGCTGCTGGAGCGAGGCCAGAGGAGGCCACGGAGATGATCCAAGGGCTGGAGAACCTCCCGTAGGAGGCCAGGCTGAGAGAGTTGGGGTTGTTCAGCCTGGAGAAGAGAAGGCTCCAAGGAGACCTTAGAGCAGCTTCCAGTAGGGAAAGGGGCTCCAGGAGAGCTGGGGAGGGACAGGATGGGGGGAATAGTTTTGAGCTGCAAGAGGGGAGATTGAGATGAGATCTTGGGGAGAAATGTTCTCCTGGGAGGGTGGGGAGGCCCTGGCCCAGGTTGCCCAGAGCAGGGGTGGCTGCCCCATCCCTGGAGGGGTTCAAGGCCAGGCTGGAGGGGGCTTGGAGCCCCTGATCCAGTGGGAGGTGTCCCTGCCCACGGCAGGAGTGGAACTGGATGGGCTTTGAGGTCCCTTCCCACCCAACTCATTCCATGATTCAATGATTTCTGAGGGCGACAGCAGCCCAGACGGGGGTGTTAATAACCAGCCACCACTAATTGCTGCCTCTACTCCTTGCAGTGCCCATGGCAGGGGTGGGAGGGGTGCTTTTCTTCCCAAGGGAAGACAATGCAGATGGAGAGGAGACCATCTGATGTCCCTGGTGGAGCTTGAGGCCATTCCCTCTCGTCCTGTCCCCTGTCCCTTGGGAGAAGAGCCCAGCTCCCTCCTCTCCACAACCTCCTCTCAGGGAGTTGCAGAGAGCAATGAGGTCTCCCCTCAGCCTCCTCTTCTCCAGGATAAACCCCCCTCAGCTCTCTCAGCCGCTCCTCTTCTTCTCCAGGCCCCTCCCCAGCTTCGTTGCTCTTCTCTGGACTCGCTCCAGAGCCTCAACATCCTTCTTGTGGGGAGGGGCCAGCACTGACCCCAGGATTCGAGGAGCGGTCTCCCCAGGGCCGAGGCCAGAGGGAGAAGAACCTCCCTGGGTCTCAGTGGAGCAGCTCTCCCCGCCCAGCAGACAACGTCTTCCTGCGCCACGAGCCAGGACCTTTCTCCCCCGCTATTTATAGACACGTGACGCCACCACCGAGCTGGATGGGACCCAATCCCCACCTCCGGCTGAAGAGTCCATCCAGCCTTGGCTCCAGCCTTGGAAACCGGATCCTTCCTGACCGAAGCACGAAAGCACCTTCCCACCCTTCGCTGCCCAAAAATAAATCACTTCCTATCGTTCTTCTCCTGTCTGAGCAGCGACTCTGGCCAGCGGAGCCTTGGGGAGGCCAGAGGGTGCTCAGGAGGCGGCATCACCGGGTGCTTTTGCACCTCATCCTAATGCAGATGCCATGAGGATGGAGATCTCCATCCCGTGCGGAGCGAGGGGCACCAGGAGGTGCCGTGAGGAAGGAAACCACTCCAGAGCGTTTGTTTTGCAAACACCACCCTTCCCAGCTCCATCGTGCTCAGGAAAGGAGCCTGGACGCCGTCGCACACCTTCCTGGCCAAGGGTCCATCACCAGCCAAGGGTCCCATCACCAGCCAAGATCCCATCACTGCCGGCGTTGCTCCCTGGGCAGCTCTGGGCACAAAGGCCCCTTGTGAGCTCCTCAGATGTTAGGTTTGGTCCTTGGCTGTTAAGCAAAGCAGCCAAGAAATGCAGCTCTCGCCTCCCACCACCCCACCCCCACCAGCAGGACCAGGGAGGTCCTCTCTAGATCCTCCCTGCCCTCCAGCCATGGATCCAGCCTGGCCAGGTCCCTCTCTAGATCCTCCCTGCCCTCCATCCATGGATCCAGCCTGGCCAGATCCCTCTCTAGATCCTCCTTGCCCTCCAGCCATGGATCCAGCCTGGCCACATCCCTCTCTAGATCCTCCCTGCCCTCCAGCCATGGATCCAGCCTGGCCAGATCCCTCTCTAGATCCTCCCTGCCCTCCAGCCATGGATCCAGCCTGGCCACATCCCTCTCTAGATCCTCCCTGCCCTCCACCCATGGATCCAGCCTGGCCAGGTCCCTCTCTAGATCCTCCCTGCCCTCCATCCATGGATCCAGCCTGGCCAGATCCCTCTCTAGATCCTCCCTGCCCTCCATCCATGGATCCAGCCTGGCCAGATCCCTCTCTAGATCCTCCCTGCCCTCAAGCAGACCAACACTTCCTTCCCAGCTTGGTGTCATCTACAAAACTACTTGATTCCTTCATCCAGAGCATCAATAACAACCACAGAATCATAGAACAGTTTGGGTTGGAAAGGACCTTAAAGCCCATCCAGTTCCAACCCCACTTCCCACTGGACCGAGAATCATAGAATCAGAGAATCATAGAATCACCAGGTTGGAAGAGACCCACCGGATCATCGAGTCCAACCATTCCTATCAAACACTAAACCATGTTGGTGTTGAACAGAACCAAGAGTCCTCACCACCCCATCCCAGCCCCGTTGTTCAAATCCTTGGGGATGGACGAGCTGGGTGGGAGCAGGGACTCCTGTCCAGCACCCAACGCTTCTCCTACCTGTTTCTCCCCACAGTCTCATGGTCTTTGACGACAACGGTGAGCTCAGTGTTGGGGTCCAAAGGAGTTCCCTTCAGGTCCCACTCGAAGCCCTGGGGAGGTGGAGGAGGAGCCAGGATCAGTGGTTGACTCCAGCACCTTTAAAGGCTCTTGGAGGTGGAGAATCCAACCCCAGGCTCACTTTGCCACGGCAGCTCAAAGCTCAGCACCATTTTCTGGTAGAACCTCAAGAGAAACGTCCCCCAGGCAAAGGTTTCTCCACTCCCCATGGATTAAAAGCGAAGGAGAACACCAGAGGAGCCGGCACGCAGCACCCGAACAGTATGAATTTGTCCACAAAGCCCCTTTTTTCCTTAGTTTAGACCCAAGTTTTCATGGATCAGGGTCAGAAGGAAGAAGGAGCTTAAGAAACCTCCTCCCCTGGGCCCGGCTGATGAGCAAAACACGCTCAGTTTCCCCTCCAGCTGCGATGTTTTTAAACAGCTCGTTTTAACGAGCCCGATAAGATCTTGATGGAAGGGGAAGAGGCTGGAGCAAAGGTCCCTGCCCAGGATCCGCTGCTCCACGGCCAGAGCTGAGGACTTCAGCTCCGAAACTGCTTGGGATGGGGATCATCCTCAAACCCTCTGTGGGGTGGCACCTCTTGGGCTTGGGGTCCCTTGGGCTTGGGGTTCCTCTGAGAGGTGGCATCTCTTGGGCTTGGGCTTCCTCTGTGGGGTGGCACCTCTTGAACTGGGGGTCCCTTGGGCTTGAGGTTCCTCTAAGAGGTGGCACCTCTTGAACTTGGGGTCCCTTGGGCTTGGGGTTCCTCTACGGGTTGGCACCTCTTGGATTAGGGGTCCCTTGGGCTTGAGGTTCCTCTGAGAGGCGGCATCGCTTGAACTTGGGGTTCCTCTGTGGGGTGAAGCCTTTCAGGCTTGGGGTCCCTCTGTGAGGTGGCACCTCTTGAACTTGAGGTTCTTTGGGCTTGGGGTTCCTCTATGGGATGACCACCTCTTGGGCTTAGGGTCCCTCTGTATGGTGGCACCTCTTGAACTTGGGGTCCCTTGCAGGTGAGACCCACACCTTCCTCCACACCTGGTTGCCCCCTGCAGGGATGGGGACGTACTCACCTCGTTCCATACAGGGTTGATGTTGTTCTTGATGACTTTAGTCCTCTTCTTCACCCCTGCAGGGAGCAACGGACGTGGATCAGGCGGGCTTCATGGAACCATGGAATGGTTTGGGTGGGAAGGGACCTCAAACCCATCCAGATCCAACCCTGCCATGGACACCTCCCATTGGATTCCTCCAAGCCCCGTCCAGCCTGGCCTTGAACCCCTCTAGGGATGGGGCAGCTACCACCTCTCTGGGCAACCTGGTCCAGGGCCTCCAACAAGCCTTGCTGGAAACCTCCAGGTGAGTCCTCTCGACGGGCCGTGCCTCAGTTTCCCCAGAAGCAGGGCAGGGAGGAGGTTCCGGCTCTTCCTGAGGAACCCAGGTTCTGGAAGGCCCCACCTCAAGGAGTCCCAATGTTGAGGGGCTCCAACCAAGGAGCCCTGGTATTGGGGGTCTCCATCCCTTCCTGAGGATCCCTGGTTCTGGAGGGTCCAGCCCAAGAAGCTCTGATGTTGGGGGGCTCCAACCCTTCCTGAGGAGTCCTCAGTCTTGTGGGGCTCCAACCAAGGAGCCCCAGTGTTGAGGGGCTCCATCCCTTCCTGAGGAGCCCCGGTTCTGGGGGGTCAAGTCCAAAGAGCAGGAAAGTTGGGGGGCTCCAGCCCTTCCTGAGGAGCTTTGGGATTGGGGGGTCCCAGCCAAGGAGCTCCAATGTTGAGGGGCTCCATCCCTTCCTCAGGAGCCCTGGTTCCCGGGGATCAAGCCCAAGAATCTCTGATGTTGGGGGGCTGCAACTCTTCCCAAGGAATCCCTAATGTTGGGGGGCTCCAACCCTTCCCGAGGATCCCTGGGTCTGGGGGGTCAAGCCCAAAGAGCGCTGAAGTTGGGGGTCTCCATCCCTTCCTGAGGAGCCCTGGGATTGGGAGGCTCCATCCAAGGAGACCCAGTGCTGGGGGGCTGCAGCCCTTCCAAAGATGCCCCAGTTCCAGGGGTCTCCAGGAGCCCCCCAACATCTCCACTCCAAAACCAGTCCAAGTTCCTGGCCGAGGCCACGTCCCCTGCGGGAGGGACCAGGGGGGGAAGAGGAAAAGGAAGAGACGAACAATAGCGGTGACTCAAAGCCCGGGGGACACCGGCCCTGTGGACACGGACGGCGCAGGAGACCCCAAAGCCCTCCCCATCTCCTCCTTAAGTTCTAGGTTTCAGCATCACTAAATCCATCTTCTCCTACTCCAGATTTTAAGATCCAGTTCCAAGCGGGAGTCGGACCGGGACCAGGAGGGAGGCAGAGCTTCCATCACCACCCCTGCACAACATCACCAAGCTGGGAAGATGTCCAACACCCTCGATTTAAATCACACTCCCTGCTCACGCCTCATTTTCCCAGGATGAAGAGCTTTGGAGTCTCCTTGGGATCACGATTTGGCTTTGGGGATGGATGGAGCCCACCTTGGGTGAGCAACCATCACGGGGGTTTGGCCCACAAGAACTTTGGGGATGGATGGAGACCACGTTGGATGAGAACCCATCGTGGGTTTGGCCAATGAGAGCTTTGGAGATGGATGGGTGGGTGGATGGATGGATGGATGGATGGATGGATGGATGGATGGATGGATGGATGGATGGATGGATCCCACCCTGGGTGAGGAACCATCATGAGATGAAGCCACCAGGGGTCCCCAAGGTGGTGGGGCATGAGGACAGCTGGGAGCAGCCCCATTCCCACCCAGGCAGGACAGGAAAAGCCGGAGCAGGAGCCGCTCATCCCTTTCCTTTCCTTATTTTTGGTGCTTTCTAAAAATAGACATTTTTTCCACCACCAAAATAACTGGGACATCCTCCCCACCGGCGCTTTCGAGGTCCAAAGCTGCACGCCCTGTCCAGGATCTCCATCCTCCGGTAAAAAACTTGGATACGGGGTTCTTCATATCCATCTCCCATCGTTAATTAAAACCCTTAATTAGAGCAAAGCCCCAAGAGCCCAAGAGTTGGGGTTCACCACCACCTCAACCCTTTTAGATGACATCACACCGGGTTCCAGCGCTAAATCCCACCCCTAATTCCCACTCTTGGGATAAATCTCTTAGGGAACGGGATCTTCCAGCGCTTCCAAGAGCACCCAAGGGTGCAGCAACCCAGGTCCTGCTCCTCGTTGGGATCCACCAACCCTTTAAGATGCCATGGAAGCTCTAAATCCCATTCCTAGAGTGTGAGAAAAGGAATTTCGCATGGATTTAGGATGAGGATGGAGCTCAGCAAAACCCGGTTTCTCCGGGGCGTCCGGCCAGGACGTACGTCCTGGCCGGACGCCCCGGAGAAACCGGGTTTTGCTGGAAAAGAGTCTCCAAAGCAGCCAAGAACTCAAATCCTGCTCCTCCCAGCTCAAAAAATTTGGGATTCCCTCACCTCGGAAGGTCAAGCTGGCCACGGGATCGCTCTGCTTGTCCCCCTTTTCCAAGTTGGGAAGGTGAGTGGCTCGTTGGAGCAAGCAGCGGAGCATGGTTGGGAGGCACCGAAGCCAAGAAGGGTTGGGCTCCAAGCAGGATGCGGTCCCCTCATCGTCACCTCCTGCCCGGATTCCAAATCCCGGAGGAGGAGGAGAAGGAGGTGGCCGGGAGGGGACGCGGCGGAGAGAGTCGGAATCAAGGGGTGGGAGGAAATCCGCGGGATCCGAGGATGGAAATAAATCACAGGGATCTGGGGATGTGGTGGGATCCAAGGATGGAATAAATCCAAGGGATCTAGGGATGGAATAAATCCAAGGGATCCTGGGATGGGATAAATCACAGGGATCCAGGGATGGGAATAAATCACAGGGATCCAGGGATGGGAATAAATCACAGGGATCCTGGGATGGGAATAAATCAAAGGGATCCAGGGATGCTGGAATCCAGGGACGGAACTAAATCGATGGGATCCAGGGATGGAATAAATCAAAGGGATCCAGGGATGCTGGGATCCAGGGACGAAACTAAATCAAAGGGATCCAGGGATGGAATAAATCACAGGGATGCAGGGATGGGAATAAATCAAAGGGATCCAGAGATGGAAATAAATCAAAGGGATCCGGGGATGGGAAATAAATCCCTGGGATCCAGGGATATCGCAAGCTTCAGGAGTGAAATAAACCAAAAGGATCCAGGGGTGGAAATAAATCATGAGGATCCACAGATGGAAAAAAAATCAAAGAGGTCCAGGGATGGGAATAAATCAAAGGGACCCAGGGATGGGATAAATCACAAGGATCCAGGGATGTGGTGGTATCCAGAGATGGAATAAATCAAAGGGATTCTGGAATGGGATAAATAACAGGGATCTAGGGATAGAAATAAATCAAAGGGATCCAGGGATGCAGTGGGATCCAGGGATGGGAGTAAATCAAAGGGATCCAGGGATAGAAATAAATCACAGGGATCCAGGGAATGAATAGATCAAAGGTCTCTAGGGATGGGATAAATCACAGGGATCCAGGACTGCTGGATCCAGGGATGGAATAAATCAAAGGGATCAGGGATGGGATAAATCACCAAGATCCAGAGATAGAATAAATCACCTGGATCCAGGGATGGAATAAATCACTAGATCCAGGGATACTGGGATGCAGGGATGGAGTAAATCAAAGGGACCCAGGGGTGGAATAAATCACCAGGATCCAGGGATGGAATAAATCAAAGGGATCCAAGGGTGGAAATAAATCACAGGGATACAGGGATGGAATAAATCAAAAGGATCCAGGGATGGGATAAATCAAAGGGATCCAGGGATGGAAATAAATCAGAGGGATGCAGGGATGGGAATAAATCACAGGGATGCAGGGATGCTGCGAGCTCCAGGAAGGGAAGAAATTAAAGGAATCCAGGGATGGGATAGATCAAAGGGACCGAGGGCTGCTGGTATCCAGGGATGGGAATAAATCCCTGGGACCCGGGGATGGAATAAATCACCAGGATCCAGAGACGGAATAAACCACTTGGATCTAGAGATGCTGAGAGCCAAGAGAGGGAATTAATGACTGGGATGCTGGGACCCAGGGATGGAATAAATCCCAGGGATCTGGGGGTGCCGCGAGCTCCAGGGGAGCCCAGGCAGAAGCATCGAGGGCTGCTGGAAGTTGGGGTGACCGAGCCCTTGGAGCCAGGAGAGCTGGGAAGCACACGGACACCCCAGCAGCTCAGCCTGGGGATGAAACCACCAGGGCTCCTGGAGCACCAAGACATGGGAGATGCCACCATGTAGGGGACCCTGGTGACACCGGAGACCCCAGAGCCTCTCACGATAGTGACCACATGGGGTGACCCAAGAAGTCGCTTCCCGCACCCCAAAAATTGTGTCCCCCCCAAAAAATCGCTGCCCCCCAACCTGAAAATCGCTGCCCCCCACCCCTGGAATTGCTGCCCTCACCCCAAAATCGTGGCCCCAAACCAAGAATCGCTGCTCCCACCCCAAAAATCACTGCCCCCACCCCAAAAGTCGCTGCCCCCCAACCTAGAATTGCTGCCCCACCCCAAAAAGTCGCTGTCCCTACCCCAAAAGTCGCTGCCCCCCAACCTAGAATTGTTGCTCCCACCCCAAAAATTGCTGCCGCTCACCCCAAAAGTCGCTGCCCCTCACCCCAGAATCGCTGCCCCTCACCCCAAAAGTTGCTGCCCCCACCCCAAAAGTTGCTGCTCCTCAAGCTAGAATCGTTGCTTCCACCCCAAAAATCACTGTCCCCACCCCAAAATCGCTGCCCCACCCCAAAATCGCTGCCCCCAACCCAAAAGTCGCTGCCCCCCAACCTAGAATTGCTGCCCCCACCCCAAAAATCGCTGCCTCTTAACCTAGAATTGCTGCACCCACCCCAAAAATTGCTGCCCCCAACCCCAAAAGTCGCTGTCCCTACCCCAAAAGTCGCTGCCTCCACACCAAAGGTCGCTGCCCCCTAACCTAAAATTGCTGCCCCCACCCCAAAAATTGCTGCCCCCAACCCAAAAGTCGCTGCCCCCCAACCTAGAATTGCTGCCCTCACCCCAAAATCGTGGCCCCAACCCAAGAATCGCTGCTCCCACCCCAAAAATCGCTGCTCCCGCCCCAAAAATCGCTGCCCCCAATCTAGAATTGCTGCCCCCACCCCAAAATCGTGAGCCCAACCCAAGAATTGCTGCTCCCACCCCAAAAATCGCTGCCCCCACCCCAAAAGACGCTGCCCCAACCCAAAAGACGCTGCCCCAACCCCAAAAGTCGCTGCCCCCCCACCCCAAAAATCACTGCCCCCAACCAAAATCGCTGCCCCCACCCCAAAAGTCGCTGCCCCCCAACCTAGAATTGCTGACCCCACCCCGAAAATCGCTGCCCGCACCCCAAAAGTCGCTGCTCCCACACCAAAAATCGCTGCCCCAATCCCAAAAGTCGCTGCCCCCCAACCTAGAATTGCTGCCCTCACCCCAAAATCGTGGCCCTAACACAAGAATCACTGCTCCCATCCCAAAAATCGCTGCCCCTCACCCCAAAATCGCTGCCCCAACCCAAAAGTCGCTGCCCTCACCCCAAGAGTTGCTGCCCCCCAACCTAGAATTGCTGACCCCACCCCAAAAATCGCTGCCCCCACCCCAAAAGTCGCTGTCCCCACCCCAAATAATCGCTGCCCCCCCAAAACTCTGCTCCCACCCAAAAATCACTGCCCCTAACCAAAATTGCTGCCCCAACCCAAAATCGCTGCCCCCAACCCAAAAATCGCTGCCCCCCCCCCCCCGGAATTGCTGCCCTCACCCCAAAATCATGGCCCCAACCCAAGAATCGCTGCTCCCACCCCAAAAATCGCTGCCCCCCCACACCAAAAATCGTTGCCCTGATCCCAAAAATCACTGCCCCTCACCCCAAAATCGCTGCCCCCACCCCAAAAGTCGCTGCTGCTCAACCTAGAATTGTTGCTCCCACCCCAAAAACTGCTGCCCCCAACCCAAAATCGCTTCCCCCACCCCAAAAGTCGCTGCCCCCCAACCTGGAATTGCTGCCCTCACCCCAAAATCGTGGCCCCAACACAAGAATCGCTGCTCCCGCCCCAAAAGTCGCTGCCCCCGCCCCAAAAATCACTGCTCCTAACCAAAATTGCTGCCCCCACCCCAAAATCGCTGCCCCCACCCCAAAAGTCGCTGCTCCTCAAGCTAGAATCGTTGCTTCCACCCCAAAAATCACTGCCCCTACCCCAAAAGTCGCTGCCCCCCAACCTAGAATTGTTGCTCCCACCCCAAAAATTGCTGCCCCCAACCCAAAATCGCTGCCCCTCAACCCAAAATCGCTGCCCCCAACCCAAAACTCGCTGCCTCTCACCCCAAAATCGCTGCCCCCACCCCAAAAGTCGCTGCTCCTCAACATAGAATTGTTGCTCCCACCCCAAAAACTGCTGCCCCCAACCCAAAATCGCTTCCCCCACCCCAAAAGTCGCTGCCCCCAACCTAGAATTGCTGCCCCCACCCCAAAAATTGCTGCCCCCCACCCCAAATAATCGCTGCCCCCCCAAAACTCTGCTCCCACCTCAAAAATCGTTGCCCCCCTCAAAAAATCGCTGCTCCCACCTCCCCTAGAGTCACTGCCTCCACCCCAAATAATCGCTGACCCCCCCCAGCCAAGTAATTGCTGCCCCCCCCAAATAATCGCTACCCCTCACCCCAAAATCGCTGCCCCCCAGTCCAGAATTGCTCCCCCAACAAATCGCTTCCCCCACCCCAAAAATCGCTGCCCTCCCCCC